>NC_081558.1:130211793-130227191 GCF_022355385.1 Mustela nigripes | reverse complement strand
TTTCTTCTGTCTTGCTGTTGGTGTAGAGAAATGCAACTGATTTCTGTGCATTGATTTTATATCCTGACACTTTACTGAATTCCTGTATAAGTTCTAGCAGTAAGAAACTGATTTGATGAAATTTTAATAAGTATTAAAATTTTCCTGAATTGTGAAAACAAAGGCTCTGTGTTTACTCAGAGGTATAAATGCCTTACCTTGAAACTCTATAAAGTTTGACAAACTTAGGGCGCCTGGGTGGCTCAGTGGGTTAAGCCACTGCCTTTGGCTCAGGTCATGATCTCAGGGTCCTGGGATCGAGTCCCACATCGGGCTCTCTGCACGGCAGTGAGCCTGCTTCCTCCTCTCTGTCTCTGCCTGCCTCTCTGCCTACTTGTAATCTCTCTGTCAAATAAATAAATAAAATCTTTAAAAAAAAAAAGTTTGACAAACTTGACTTGTTATCTTAGCTTATCATCATATATTTTAATTGATATACATAAAGCATAAAAATTAGATAAAGTGCTATATATCAAGCATAAGAAGAATGTGTGATGGCCATATAAATTAATATTATTCTGTAAGGAAAACAGAATTTTTGAAAATACAAATATTCAAATACATTATTTTAATTGAACATTTGAAAATGGTTAAATTCTAACACTAATTACTTAATTTATCCTTTTTCTCTACTTCTACCTCAAATTCATGATATCCCATCATGTATTATATAAAAACAAACTACATTTATTCAAAAAACCATTTTAATAAGACAATTCTATTTCAATTCTGAATGTGGTTTACTATAAGAGTGCCATATTTATCTAAATTTACCCTAAATTTTGTTGTTCTCCGAATGATTTAAGGCAGTTTTAAAATAAATAATGTAAGATAAAATTAAGACAAAAATGCAAATCAAGAAAAACCAAATGGAAATTTCTGAAAGAATGTGTGCCAATATAATGAACATTTACTATCTGATACATTATAGTCAATAAATGCAATAACTTCTAAATTATAAAGCAGCTATTTTTTCCATTTCTGTTAATATTATGTCAGATATGGAAGATGTCTTTTATATTTGCAAAACAATGTCCTAATAACTCTAGTTTAGGGCTTAAAAAACCCTGTGGTATTAAAAATAATGTGGTATTTAAAGCAAAAGTTATCATCCAGTGCTAATATTGACATTAGCAACCAGTGACTTTTGACACAGTCAAAAGAACTGTAAATAATGTTAAGTGATATGCTCAAAATCACTTTCCTTTAAAATAGCAGAAAAAAGTTTTGGAACAAATGATATTTACAGTATTAGTTATAACAGAAGACAATTGGAATTGTATGCAGTCACTTAGCGGGCTAAATAATTTCACAGGAAAATTCTTTTTTTTTTTAAAGATTTTATTTATTTATTTGACAGAGAGAAATTACAAGTACACTGAGAGGCAGGCAGAGAGAGAGAGAAGGAAGCAGGCTCCCTGCTGAGCAGAGAGCCCGATGTGGGACTCGATCCCAGGACCCTGAGATCATGACCTGAGCCAAAGCAGCGGCTTAACCCACTGAGCCACCCAGGCGCCCCTCACAGGAAAATTCTTAAATCAACTTATTAAGTGGAAAAAAATGTTAAAAAAGTGAGATGTGTCATTATTACTAAGTGTAATAGACTGAAGGAAAAAGATGTGAAATACAGCAAAATTTTTACAAAACCAAACAATGTCTTCAAGATGTATCTATCTTATGATAATGGCCTCTACAGATCGTTCATAATTTTCTTTAATTAGAACGTTATTGTATTTAATAACTGAATGTAATGCATCTATAAAGTAATATATCAAGTTATTTACATCTTTACCTATTTCAGTGTATGCTATTAATTTTTGGATTAAAAAGATTATGATTCCAAAATAAAGTGACTAAAAACCTACAATAATTGAATTATAAAGTGCTTTACATTTTATATGTATTAGAGAAAATTATTAGGCAATCATTTCCTCATTTGTTGTTTTTAGAAATTACAAAATTGTAATTTAGAAATTACAAAATTACAAAAATAGTTAAAGCTTTAAAACTCATGAAAATTTAATATGTTTGATATCCAATAACTTTTGAAAAAAATGTATGTTACGTGGTCAGGAAATTCATTTCAGATAAAGATGGGCCAGTTTCCCGTTTGTGTCATGACAAAAATCATCTGTGACTGTGTTTCTCAGTCATGAAAGTAGTCATTGTGAAGTTCAGCTGAGATACGTAAATGCTGAGCTGAAAAAACTAGAAGCCCAATGCTAGTGTCGAATCTACGTCATAAATAAATGAAACACATTACACACACCACACACACACACACACACACACTCATCTTTGTTATCTAAATTTTCTTCATATATATAAAAATCCGTAATTGTAGAAGGCTGTCCTTCAAAGATAAATCTGCCTCTTACATTATAAGAATTTGTTCTCCAGACTGACTTTTTTAAAGAAATAGGTATGCCTTTCTCACTAGATTTGTTTTTCTCAACCAGAATTCTGCTTATAGTTTAACCTCCATACACTAGTGCATTAGCTATGGTAATCCTGGCCATTATAGAAAAAGCTTAGTGACTTAAGACAATTTGCTTCTTGCTCTCATTACATTCTAATTTAATGTTCCTTCTTTGTCTTCTTCCCTGAATCCATTTCCTCTTCCTGATCTATAAATGTTGACATGTTTCCATGTGGAGACCTGGAATAACCATGATTTCTCAGATGATCTAACAGTGTCATGGCTTTAATGATCATTTATACTTTGATGCTAACAGACAATTGAGACATAACATGTCTAGAAACAAGCTTTAGTTTCTGTTCTCTTCTGTCTACCTAAATAAATCTACTCCTTTCCAGTTCTTCCACAACTAAGTGGTTGACGATTATTTCTCAGGCCAAAAAATCTCCAGTTGTTGTCTATCTGCTTTATAATCCATATCCATCCATCAGCAAATCTTTCCTTCTTGCTATACTTCTTTAAGGTTTCAACTTCCAATACTGCCACCTTCATCCATTCACTTTTTATTATTGCAATTATAGTCTATTCATTCTGCTTGCTTGCACCCTGGCTGCATCTAAGTATTTTCCTACATAGCTCTCAAGATATCACTTACCTGCCCACAACAGTAGGTGACAAAACCCTGACATCAGTAAAAATAGAAACCCTTAGAATGGCTTCCACTGACCAAAACAACCTACCTAGCTTCCTTTTATTACTTCATCTACCAATTTTTGTTTTACCAATCATACAAGCCAAGATGATACTAATCTCATTTTTGTTCTTGCTGGCCACTATGTCTAGAAATTATCTTCCTCAGATACTCAAGCATCTCGATTTCTATAGGTCATGGTGTAACCTTGCCAGAGAAACTTTCCCCGTCACTTTAAACTTAGCAGGAACATGTTCAAAGAAATTTTTTTTAGATGACTGGGTCATTTTTACCTAAGCCACAATCTAAAAAAGACACAGCCTCTTTTTATGTTACCATTTCCAGTAAGCAAGTGTAGGATAAAGATTCAGCAGAGTTATTTAAATGAGAAGCTATTTTTTAAACCTAAGTAACTCCTGGCACATTGCCATGATATGCATTTTTATAACTAAGAGCAACAGTTTGAAAGAAAGACAGATGCAGTTGTAGAGACTAAAGTCATGATAAGCAAAATTAGAGAATTTAGAGGTAGCTTGTGATGAAAAAGACTAAGTCATGTTGACCTTTTTTTGAACTTGCTAAATCCCTGGAAGGTGGTTCAGAATTTGGAAATGCCACATTCAAATGCACTTATAATTTTAAAGAACTTATTTATGCTTATTAAGTAGGCTATTTTATCTGCCTCTTTGTTTTCAATGCCATTGACAATTTAGACAGTCGGTATCATAATAAAATGATTTACCTTCCTTTTTACAGGATACATTTGTATTCATTAAAAACAGACATATTTTAAAAATAAAGATTTAATCTCCAGTAGATCCAAATATATTTTCTTGATACTGATCTTCGATCTTTGATATTTCCTAAATATAATTCTGTACTGTTATAATAACTTTCATCTCTTTCTCAATATTCCATCCCCACTTTATCTTTCTTAAAAAATTTGTTTCCCTAGCAACATTTGTCAAAAGATTTAAATGAGAACACTAGAAATAATGTAGACTTTTCCTATTTTACATAGAAGTGTCTGCTAAAGAAATAAAAAAGTATCTCATATTTTCAAAAAAACATTGTCTAACAGGGGAAAAATAAAAGTATCTTTTTTTATACTTGATTTCTAAGTGATAATAATAAAGGTCAGATACATGTTTGAAACTAGAGAAATGTCAAATTAAAAATCACTTACATCTAGATTCTTTCCATAGTTTGGCTATTATGGACATTTCTGCTATTTTGGCTATAAACTTTCAGGTACATGTGCCCCTTGGGATCACTACTTAGGTATCTGGTAAATACCCAGTAGTGTCATAAGGTAGCTCTATTTTCAACTTTTTGAGGAAGTGGCTGCACCAGCTTGCATTCCCACCAAGTATAAGTGGGTTTCCCTTTCCACAACCTCACCAACATCTATTGTTTCCTGACTTGTTAATTTTAGCCATTCTAACTGGTGTGAGGTGGTGTCTCACTGTGGCATCAACAGATGAATGGATAAAGAAGATGTGATATATATACAATGAGATACTGTGCAGCCATCAAAAACCTGAAATCTTGCCATTTGCAATGATGTGGATGGAACTAGAGGGTATTATGCTAAGTAAGATAATCAATCAGAAAAAGACAATTATCATATGACCTCTTTGATATGATGAGTTTGAAGCAGGTTGGGGGATTCTGGAGTGAAGGTAGGGGAAAAACTGCAATAAGAAGGGACAGGGAGGGAGACAAACCATAAGAGACTGGGGGGGGTGATGGGGGGAGGAATAGGGTGACTGGGTAATGGATATTGGGGAGGCTATGTACTATGGTGAGGTCTGTGAATTACAATGTAATGTAATGTAAGACTGATAATCCATAGACCTGTACCCCTGAAACAAATAATACACTATATGTTAATTTTTAAAAATCACTTACAAATATAAATTTTTCTGATCACTTTCATGCTACTGAATAGAAGACTGTCAGGGACTCCAAGAGATTGCTGGGTATTCAAAGTCATTGGGATTTATAATCTAAAAAATGTATAATTTTAATTATTGTTGGATATTTGTTATTTTCCAATTATCATATGTTGATTAAATATAGAACAAGACTGTGATGTCTAGTATGCACAATTAGTAAATTGAAGTTATCTGCTGCTAATAGAATACATTATTTAAAATACAAGAAATATTACTTCTAAAACATTTAGAGTGACACAGTCAGTGAATATTTTCTAATTTTCTGATCAATCTATAGATAAAATTATGCCAAATTATAAGTGTCATTTTGAGTTAATCTAAACATAAGTCTATAGGTATATGTTACTAGAATATTTTAAAGTAGTTTTCATAAATTCTAGCATAGAAGTAAATAATATTATTTGCAGTTACATTACATGATTTTGAAAAATAGAATTTTTTTTCTTCTCAATGCACAATTTCTTTTAAAATTGATGGAACATTGTTGCTGCTGACATTACTATTGCCTGAACCAGGTGAATAAGTGTTTACAGAGGTTTATATATAGCAACATACTCTGCTTTTCTAATTTCATTAATCATATTTATTTTGCAGTTTAATTTCTTTCCTGCAAATATTAGACTTAAAGCAATATGAAGTTATTTAAATAGTTTCACATTTTAGAAGTATTAACAGATCATTTTCACTTGCTAAATTTCAGGGACAAAAAGATTCATCTAACAGTTTGGTGTGCAATTCATGATGTAAGAATCACTGTTCATAGATAAATTCAATCTCTGAGTGTAATGATTTTTCTAGGTAGTAAATTTATATTAAATGTAAAAGGTATTTTGTTTTTATTTTGTTTTTCGTTCTCACCTTCTAGAAAGTATAAGGTGGAAATGAACCATAGTTAGTATAAGTATCTAGACATAAAATGACCATAGAAATGAGTATAATTAAGATGACATTTTTATGAAGTTGATGCAAATATAATGATACTCTACTTGTTACATAATAATTGGTAGTAGTATACATATTTGTAGTAAAATAACAACAACAACAAAAAAAACCCTCTAGGGGTAAAATACAGATATTCATTTGAAATCTCGATGCTAATTCTCTAAAATAAATACATCATCATCTGAAATTTTAATTTCTTAGCTCAAAGTTAGCTTGATTTGATTGGCTCACTAGCTCTGAACCAGTGATAGTTCAGGGATGCATCGCAGAAATTTCCCTGAAACTATCGGGTAAAATTTAGTTTGTAAGTGTATTTTTTGGGAGAGGAGTCCATAGATATTATTAGACTCTCCAATTGTTCAGGATTACAGAGAAAGAGAGAGAGAGACTAAACAACCTAAAATAGATTGTCACATGGTCTTTCTTATTTCTAAATTTCTGTGATTTGATTCTAAATGGAACCCATTAGCTCCCTCCATTTTAACATTGTAATTTTTGTCAAGAAATGTAAATGAACCCGTTTTCAATAATTTGCACAGGTAAGAAAAATTTAACTTGACAAACTGAATACCAAACCTTGAACTGAAAACAATTGGATGTCTTTGTGCTGTGAGAAGCACACTGTTAATATAATTTCCAAACAAAGTAGGTAAATTTATCCTGCTAAATTTAGGTTCTAGTCCTGAAAAGAAAGAGAGAAAAAGCCAGAGAAAGCTAGAGAGAGAGCATACATGAACACCCGTATAGGACTGTGTAATTAAAGAACGTGTTGTTTGTAAAGTCTCTCTCACCAGCATTTGCTGTTGTCCTTCAGTCAACTTTATAGCCATGATTGTCTGCAAAGAAGCACCAGGGAAGGGAAGACTCATTCAGCAAATGCCAACAGCAGCCACGTTGTTCATACACGGCCTGTTAAAAGCATCACAAAGAATTGCATTATTTGCCATTTCCTATTATGTCAACCTAAAATTTTCACATAGAGCTTCATTTGGCCCATGCTAATGAAAATTATCATCTCTCTCTTTTCTTCAAAATGTGCTTTACTGTGAAACTGAGTAGGATTTAGTGGGGAATAAAAGATCCCTCAGAGAGCCAAGGACTAGAACTGCAAATCTGCCTCACTAGCAAATAAGACATTTAGTCAAAATACTCAACCTTCCATGACACATATCTGAAAAAGGGTTATCATTTTACCTCCCCAAAATGGTAGAATGAGTATTAACTATGATAAGCTTATAAATATTGCTATGGTACATGGCATGTAATAAATGATTAACAAAATGTATAGCATAATGCATCACATACACAACAGGAAACTAGAAGCTTTCTGCAATTCATTATAAAATTCTGAACAAAGAGGGTTATATTTGTTATTCTTAGTTATATACGTAAGTAATAATCAGTTAAACTGCTAGTAATTAATCTTTGCAAAGCACTTGTTTTTTTGGGGGGAATACATTCAGAGCCAGGTTCTCATATGTATATAACCTGGGATATGGTCCTGCATTTACAGACCATAATGTAATGAGCAGTAAGAAATTTACCAAGGTAACGACCTTTATGAAATACAGAAAAATGATTTTACAGGAAAGGAATTTATATAAATATGCACAGATATGACATCCAAATTAAAATGAGGATAAATCACAAAGTTAAAAAATAAATAATTTTAGCAAAAAAATACATTTGGAAAGTCTAAAAAAGCGATAAAATGTATCAGGCCTTGGTGGTTATCATTTGAAACATCTGGTAAGGGTTTAAATTCTTTTTATCTTCTGTGTTTCAATTTAAATTCATTAGGTATGTGTGCCTTGAGAATATTGTGGGGAAGTGTGTGCATAAGTATATCAAACTTTGGTATTCTGTCCTTTTTCACATTCTTTGTTTTCAAGACAGTTTAAAAAATTTGGAGGTATTATATTGAATTATAACAAAATAAATAATGAGAAATAACATTTTGATCTATTTTTTATAATAATAGAAGTGATTATGTGATTTCATTAGAGATGTAAATCTTGCTATCTGCATGATTTCACTTCTACTTCTAATAACTTGCCTGGAAGAATACGTTCTGTATTTTTGTGTGTGGTTTTCTGTGTGTGTGTGTGTGTGTGTGTGTGTGTGTGTGTGTGTGTATTTTAATTGTTGCTGTTGTTGTTCCTTTAAGTATATTTGACCACAAAAATTGTTTTGCAATTTGATTAGGTTGTGGACATTTCTATAAATCAAATAAGCTAAAACTTTAGCTCCCCGAAAACGTATTTGAATCATGTGCTAAAATGAAATATACAATGAAGATTGGACTTGAGAATTCCACAAGCAGAAAAGAAACATTTAAGGCATTTAAGCGAAACTAAAGCTAGCTCATTTCATGACCATAAGCAAAATAATTTATATTATATATTGCAAATGTCTCTGATAATCATAAGAGAACTTTAAGTTACCTTTCTAATGTTTAATCAATCAATATTCTGTTTTCAGGAAACCCCTTCTAATAATCAATTATTGCAAAAGTTAAGCAATTTCCTTATTTCACAAACCATCCCATAAAGTTATGCCTCTGAGCTTCATGTAAGTCTTTGAATTTGAAAGTTCTCATTTCATGAAATTTTATTTTATTTTAGTAAAATTATATACACATAAACTTCTACTAAATACTATTTATTGATTTAGTGGTTATAATTTTGTTATTTCCAAATTTTGTCATGTGATAAGATAAATCATGACAAATAATGTTTTTGAAAAATTTATTGAAACTAGTAATATATTTTTTTCAATCCTATCTGAGAATATTATATTAAGCCAGGCGAGTCAAAGTGAAAGTGCCATTTGCTAAATCTTGGTCAAGTACTCTGGATACACTCAGACTTTGATAGCCTAAATAACTCTAATGAATGAGTAGCAGATCCTTTTCAAAGTCAGATATCTCCAATTATTTGCAGTTCAAAAACAGAAAAAGGAAAAGAGGGAATAATTTTTTCTGGTTAATATAATACTAATGTATTATTTACTTATTTATATAATATTTATATATTATTTATATTTTTTAAAGAATTATTTTGCTGGTACAGAACTATGTGTTTAAACTTGTTCAGACAAGTTTAAAGAACTGAGTGATCTATCTTGTACCAAATCCCTTTAGTTACTCTATTTGTGTGAACAAGGTTTATCAACTTGAACAATACTTAAAAGAGAAAAGTAAAAGTGGAGTTGATAGTGAATTCTATCTCACTGTATTAGTAACTTACGTTTACTCACAGATACAAACTGAGGGTTTCAGATGGGAGAGGGTGGAGGGAGGGAGGAGCAGGGTGATGGGTATTAAAGAGGGCATGTGATGTGATGAGCACTGGGTGTTAAACGTAACTAATGAATCATTGAATACTGCATTAAAAACTAACGATGTTTATGTGTGCATAAACATAGTGGCTAACAGAACATTAAAAAAATAAATAAATTTTTAAAAATGGCTGAAGAGGCCTCATTAAACCTATTAAGAGATGCATATTTGGGGTTCCTGTGTGGCTCAGTGGGTTAAAGCCTCTGCGTTTGGCTCAGGTCATGATCCCAGGGTTCTGGAATCGAGCCCCACATCAGGTTCCTGCTCCGCGGGGAGCCTGCTTCCCCTCCCTGTCTCTCTCTGCCTGACTCTCTGCCTACTTGTGATCTCTGTCTGTCAAATAAATAAATAAAGTCTTTAAAAAAAAAAAAGAGAGATATGCATGTTCAATAACTTTTTTTCATATAAATATGTAATATATTTAACATATTTTGAGAAATTTTGTATTACTAGTTGTTAAAATGTTTACCAGAAGAAATATCTGTGATGCTTGAAAACTTAAACTGATAATAAATAAAATAAATTTATAACTTTTATTTACAAAATTTTGATGCTGAAACCCATGCTATACTAATCAACAAAGGACTTCCAGGTAGAAGTAGATAAAACTCTCACGGTAAAGACATGGGGGATGCAGGGTATAATACAAGTTAGAAGAAAATGCAGTAGAATAACAAATCATTATGGAAAAAGTATTTTATAGATACATTTTATTTTGTGGGTATAATATCATTTTTATTATGTAGAAACTATTAAATATACAACTGTTCAAACTTTGATACAAATGTTTAGATTTTAACTTAAAAGAGTTGGAAGGAATACACAGTTTTTAACATTCTTTACTAGAGGAGGTTTGGCAACTGCTATTGGCAACTCAGTAACTCCAGATCGATGGAAAGGCTTCATCAACAGTTTTTTAAAGAACAATTATTTTCACTTGGTTCGTAGGAAATGTGATGGAGAAATTGTTATATATGTTCTCCCAAAGTTTTCGTATTTCCTCCTCAGAAAGGAGCAGCTTTTTGTAATTCTAAGAGTCATGTTTTCTGTGGAGCTAAATTAAAATCTCTTTGCATTCAGTCTTTCCTTTTTCCAGACACTCTAAGAAGTTAACGACTATCAAGGGTTTTGAAGGCAGCAAAATAAAGAAAGAGAAGGGAAAGGAAGAAAAAAATTTGCTTCCTAATGTGTGGAAAAGCATCAGTAGCTCTCTGGGTGACCAAATCCAACATCCCCTTCGCTCTGTGGTAGCATACCAGATAGGTGGCATGCACCCAGAAACTAGAACTATGTGACACACTCGAGGAACACAGACCACAGTCACAGAGGGTCCCAGGATTGCAACAAACCAGCAGAGCTTCCATTAAAGGGACCTGACTTGCTGGATGAACAAACCTGTAACAGGAATAGCAGCTTAGAAGTTGTCTTCAGGAAACCACAAATTTAGTATGACTTTGGGAAGCAAGAGAAGCCTCAGCAGTGGCTTAAGATGAATTTCCTATGCATCAGATAGATTAGGGAATCAAAAATTATCTTTATGTTTTTTAAAGTAAAAGTACATAATACAAATACATGTATTTCTTGCAGGCTAGAGTTTGTGCACTAAATATTACATGTATAAAATGAACATTAGGAGCATAAAACCTGTGATAGTCTTTGGGAAATTTCTCATATCCCCAATAGGAAATATTAATTTAAAAATTAGCACCAGTGATAAATGAAAATAGCCATAATTTTTTCCACCAAGGAGGCTTTTGTTATTATATAGTAGTTCTGTGTTGTGATAAACTGAACAAGGACAATTTGTCAAACCCAGGTCCATCCACAGTATAGGATTGCCCACTCAGTCCTGTATTTGGAGAACAAGAGAAACCATAATTTAGAAATTCCTTATATTAGCATAAACTAATTTTTTTAGGGGAGCATAGTATACTTAATGTTTAATAATTTGCTTTTTAAGCTTGACTATGTATCATAGCATGTGATAATATCAAATGTAGACCTTCGTAATTCTTTTTTTTTTTTTAAGATTTTATTTATTTATTTGACAGACAGAGATCACAAGCAGGCAGAGAGAGAGGAGAAAGCAGGCTCCCCGCGGAGCAGAGAGCCCAATGTGGAGCTCGATCCCAGGACCCTGGGATCATGACCTGAGCTGAAGGCAGAGGCTTTAACCCACTGAGCCACCTAGGTGCCCCCAAGACCTTTGTAATTCTTAACGATTTCATAAAGCTCTATCTCATGACTGAATTGCCATGTGTACTGAATTTCAACTTGAAAGATAGAGGTTTTTGCCTATTGCTTGCTGTCTTTTCTTTTGTTTTCCTTGTTTCTCTGTTTCTCTCCCTCTCCCTCTCTCTCTCTTTTTTTTAACTACCTGGGCTATTCTATTTTATTCCATATTTCTTTCCAGCTTTATTGAGATAGAACTGACATGTTACATTATATAATCTTAAGATATACACCATGCTAATTTGATGCACTCACATATTGTAAATGATTGCCACCATAGCATTAGAATTGACCATTGTTAATTCTAATTCTTCCATTGAATTTCATACACTATTGTTGTCCTATGAATACACAGAATTGAATGCCTCTAGTTCTTATAGTTTTCATCTGCACGACTTTGTAGACTTCAGTGTCTTAAAAACCCTCTTCCATAAGACTAAATTATTTCTTATAAATATACCTGATTTGAAATGACTAAAATTCAAAATTCAAAGTGACATTTCACACACATACACATACACCTACACCCATATATGTGTGTGTGTTTGTGTATATATAAATTGTAACTATATTTATATGTATTACATAAGATTTTAAAAATAAATACAAAGAAGAAATAAAAAGGAATTACATATTTTGTTCTATTGTAAATTTTGTGAAAGATCTTAAGATTTCTAACTCTTCCTGCTACCTTGCCATTACAAATCCAAGAATATGCTAAGAATATTGCTACATAACAGTCTAATTCATAATAGGTGAATTTTATTCCTATTTTCATAATACCAAGTAAAATAATGTGAAACACATTAGAAGAAATTATTTTACATTCATTGAAAAGAGTAATACTCGCAATGTTTCATTCTACATATTTGACCTTGGTTGTGGGTTGCTCTGGGAAGCAGTCAATGCTCTAATTTATATTGATATTTTCATCACTTGGACATTTTCCAAGAGTATGAGAAAATGTTTCCAAAATAATATAAGAAAGAAAAAAATAACAGGTTGTAATAATTCACACTTTTGGAATACCTAATTAGTTCTCTATGCAGGTAAGTTAGCAGGGAACTTTTAAACATGTATTTAGATCACAAAACCAGTTTAGAACAGGAATGAAATGGGAATGAATGAAATGGGATAGTGTTTCTCAAAGTCTCGTTAATGGACCACCTATGTAAGATCTTTGTGAAACATTTTTAAGTTTAAAATTCAAGGTTACATCCTCAAATGCTGAATTACAATCAACAGGGAATTAAATTCTGCCCAAGAGTCAGAATTTAAGCTACTCTCCATTGTTCTGATATTGAAGTTGGAGAAACACTGCAGTAAGGAAGTCTGCTGGTGAAAAAGCATCTGGAGCATCTAAGCTGATTATTTCAGGATTTCTTTAGAAATTTTACAATAGACTCAGAGGTATGTTTCTTGTTTGTTTTGTTTTATCAAATTATTCCTTTGTTCATTAAAGAAGATCTAAATAAATAACTGACAAAATTTAAGTAGTTACTATGAAACTGTATCCATGGTTAACAGAAATATGAGATTTTTTAGTTATAATTCATTTAAATGTAGAGCAGTATCTTCTTAGAATTTTATCTGAGTATCTGAAAAGAATAGTTTTATAAGTAATGGAATAGCATTAACTTGCTTATTAGTTAGCCCTATGTAAATTTTCAAGAAAAATTATATTCTATTTTATCAGGGTTTCTCAACCTTGACACTAAATTGTCCCCTAGGTAAAAAACTGCTTCTGTTTGAGAACTGCTGCATTATACCGGTCTGTGTTTGCAATAAAATTATAACTTAATTATAATTGTGGTTGTAACAATTTAATTTCCTTCTAAAATTTATTTGTTACTTTATTATTCACAGTATAGACACTCAGTGAGTGTGTGGAATCCACAAATGCATGGTAATTCAATAAATAACTAATCAGTAATGTATAGATGAATTGTTTCCAAAAATATATTTTTTGAAAATTATTTTAAAAACTGTTTTTACATCTTGAAAAGAGCAGATTATTCCTACTACTATATTGCAGTATGGATTTACAAATGTGAATTTATAAATAAGATTTGCCCATGCTGGTTGAACAGGCCCAAACTTCGCTTAGTTTGTTAAAATGAATTAGGGTTCATAAGTGTTCATAAAACTTCAAAAAAAAAAAAGTGACAAGCTTGCCTCATAGAGTTATGTTTTTCTGATATTTTGTCACTCCGAACTAAGGCTGTCAGAATTATGGCCAAGTGAACAGGTAAGTGTATATATTAGCAGTTGGCATATTTTCATTGTTCTGTTATCAAGTTTATGAATAGAAAATACATTTTTATCATAAAATAAAAATTTATCAGTGCCACCAAATAAGGATGCCTTGGACAAATCAGTCAAGAAAGACCTACTTAATTGTTAATTTCTTTATGGTTTTTAATCTTATTTTTTTAAGTTATGTTTTAGTTTTTGATTTACCAAAGCAACTATAGTTAAAACATAGAGGGGAGCCTGGATGACTTAGTTGGTTAAGTGTCTGCCTTTGGCTCAGGTCATGATCCCAGCATCCTGGAATAGAGCTCCATGGCAGGCTCCCACAGCATGGAAAGCCTGTTTCTCCCTCTCCCTCTGCCTACTTGTGCTCTCTATCTTTCTGTCAAACAAATAAATTAGTTAATTAAAAAAAAAAAAAAAACAGAGCAAATGCTTTTTTTTGCTTTCCTTTAAACAAACAAACAAACAATGAATACATTACTTAAAATCTATTTGGGGATCATACATGAATAAATGAATTCAATCTAGGAAAAAAATATCTTTAAGAGTAAGAAAAAAAAAAAGAGTGGCGCCCAGGTGGCACAGTCAGGTAAGCATCTGACACTTGGCTTTGGTTCAGGGTTGTGAGATACAGCCCCCACATTGGCTCCATGCGGGGTGTGGAACCTGCTTAAGATTCTCTTTCTCCCTTCCTCTCCTTCTGCCTCTCTCCTCTCAAATAATAATAATAATAATAATAATAATTTACTTAAAATTATGATTGAATTGAGTAGTCAGCTCAAATTTATTTTAGAGTGAACTGGAAGGAAATCCTTCCTTATTTAGAATTATTCCTTATTTAGAATTTCAACCCCTGAAGAATTCATATAACTCGATACTTATTTTTCAACATATCTTCTCAAACTAGCTAGCTAGAACTGACATTCTCTCACAGAATGTGAATTAGTGTTCACTGAAGACAGATTGATCTATCCCCTTCTTAAAATGTCTCTGTCTGTTTGCACCCCACTTCAGAAGTGACTCTACAGCTATGGCCACAGTCCAAGTTGTTGTGTACCTCAAAACTCAAGTTTTCTAGGATAATTGGTGTTATGCCTCACCAATTTAAAATGACACCATTGAAAAGGAAATAAAAGAGCTTGGTTTAGTTGAATAATACTTTAAAAAAAAAAATCTCTCAAAAGCTTTACAGAGAACCTAGATACTTTCACAGTCGCAGTTCAACAACTGGTGATACCTGTGTTCTTTTAGCTTCTCACATTTACTCTGTGGTCTGAATCCCTATATTTTCTGTCCTCAATATTGACACAGAAGCATGATTAGATATTAAAGCTCTTCTGCAATAAGTAATTAATCGACTTACTTAATATGAAAAGTGTCTTCACCATGAGCCCAGCACTGAATGGTGACAGATTTCTGGTCTTAAGATACATTTATTACTCAGTATTAGGAAATTCCCTTTGTTTTTCAAAAGCCAATGCAAAAAAAAAAAAAAAAAAAAAAAAAAAAAAAAAAAAAAAT
>NC_081558.1:130090588-130211693 GCF_022355385.1 Mustela nigripes | reverse complement strand
AAAAAAAAAAAAAAAAAAAAAAAAAAAAAAAAAAAAAACTTATACAAGGCTTACTTTCTAAAACATAAATTTAACTAACCTTTTGTGTTAAACATATTTAGAATCTCCATAATTTTTGGAATTAAGCACAAATTTCATAGTTCAAGACCATTAAGACCAAGACACAGCTGCTCATTTACATGCTTTCTTCACTCCAGTTTTTGGCCTGTCTGGGTTCTATTGGATGTTATCATTTATTTCATTTCATTTACCAGTTTCCACAAAAAATTTCTTATGAATGAGAGAAAGCCAGAGAGATTCTTTTCCAGGAAATGAAGAAATTTTAATGCCTGTGTTTATTAGTAGTTCCTCTTACCTTGATTATTTTCTTCCTTTATGCCTCTTTCATTGCCCACCAATTCACTCATCTGTTTTTTTTTTTTTCCTTTTTCTTTTTCTTTCTGTTTCTTTTTTTTTTTTTCTTTCCCCTTTGGAATGCATCTTCCTTTCCCAACAAGAACAATGAGGATGTACAAGAATAAAGAACCTTATAAAACCAGGTACAGAACACTGGCACACCCTAGAGAGTATACATTCCTCCTGACATTTCTAGCAGTCAACTTACCATAATAGCTACACTTCTGATTTTCAGTATCACTTGTAATGTAAGAATTCAAAGATATCACCAGAAAATATTTTACAGTTATGGATTCTGGTAAAAGAAATAACATAATGATTTTTTTTTTCTGTTTTGAAAGTCTTGTAGTTTTGAATTAGTCTACTTTCAATTATCCATATTAAGTGGAATAATGTTATGGCCCCCCCCCAAAGGAAAGTATTAGGCAACTCATAAAATATTATATATAGCTCGGTGCTTTCCCAGGAAACAGTTAATTTGTTTTGTGCATGTCCTGAAGGTGATCAAATCAGGATAAAGAAATAGGGTAGAGATATTTGTCCTTTGGAGCCAGGCAGTTATTGAGGGAGAGTAGGCAGAGCAGAGGTAAAAGTAAGCCATAAATAATGCATGTATATAAAATCTGGAGTGACTTACATCTACTTTATAATTATTAAGTTGATCACAAGCTTTAAGAAAATAAATTTATCCCAAATCATCCTAGGAACAATTACCCTTGAATATTTGTTCTATTTTTTAAATAAAATTATCTTATGTTTATTATAGATTGGTCTAATTTTTATAAATTATTTCAATGGATGAATGAAAAATCCCTAACCCTAATACAGCTTGGTTTCCCTTCACACAAAATAAAATAAGTGTGGGGCACCTGGGTGGCTCAGTGGGTTAAGCCGCTGCCTTCGGCTCAGGTCATGATCTCAGGGTCCTGGGATCGAGTCCCGCATTGGGCTCTCTGCTCAGCAAGGAGCCTGCTTCCTTCTCTCTCTCTCTGCCTGCCTCTCAGTGTACTTGTAATTTCTCTCTGTCAAATAAATAAATAAAATCTTTAAAAAAAAAAAAAAAATAAATAAATAAATAAATAAATAAATAAATAAAATAAGTGTTCTGCAAGCATACTATTTTTACACCAGAATAACAATCACTGTAATATATAAAAATCCATGTAACATGTTTTGAGATCACGGAAAATGATTCTTGCTTGCTAAATTTTGATTTGATTTAGTATACCCTCACTATTACCTGAAACTGTGTTCACCTCATGGTGGGTGTCTGGCCAAAAGATACAACCAAGCCAAAGAATGGGAAAAGGAAGGGTTTTACTTGCAACAAGTGAAAAAGAACACCACATATACTTCCCAAAGCAGGGTCTCCTCAAACAACAAAACGGGAAGATTCAAGCTAAGGGACCATATATGTTCATGAAGGGACTTGACCAGTGGGGAATTCAGCATGGAATTTGGGCAAAATTATCTGAAGGTGACAGAGTCCAGGATCTTGGAAGTCATGAGGGCCCAAGGGCGTCTAGATCATCAGTTCTCTGGGTTTGGTTGTCTGAGTGCTGGAAAGGGTTTAGATCCTACAAAGATAACTCAAGATTATGTCACATGTCAATCTTCACTTTTGAATTAGCCCTGGGAGTTTTACCACTGACTTACTGTCCTGGGTATGATTAGGCTGTCTTCCAGCCTCATAGTGGCTCTTTGTTCTTAACTTTTTTCACAAGATGGCTCACTGCCTAAAGTGGCTTTTCTTATACCAAGAAAGCTATATCTGTCTTCCTTTTTCTGGGGACCCCTAACTCTTTCTGCTTACATCACCTCTAATGGATCATGTTTTAGTTCCATTTATGTTTGTTCCAATCATGAGCTTTCCTTATGTTGGATTTCCTTTCTTTTCTTTCTTTCTTTTTTCTTTCTTTCTTTCTTTTTTTTTTTTTAACTATAAGCCTAGATTCCATCACAAAATAATTTCTATATATGGCCTCTAAAACACCGTTGTGATCCCATCTTCCCAGCTTCCTTTCTCAGAATTAAATTAATATCTGAAATTATTTGACATAAGTCATGCACTGAATTAGTGAACCAGGCCTAAATCTATGACTCAGATTCCTGATTCACTTTATCTAACCTTTTAAGCAACACTTAAGTATTTTAAACTTTTTTTTGTTCCACTTTTTATCGAAGCATTATACTAGTGATCGTCCCCAAACATTATCTGTTCCCTATCATTAAATGCTGTAGATAATGACTACTATCTCCAAAAGCTACACTTTACTGTTTTTAAAGAGAATTCCTTTGTGGTTATATTTGATTTTCACTTCTGTGACCTTGTCCTTTTTTATCACAAATGTGTTAGCTGTCAAAGGTCATTTTATACCCCTTATCACCAAATCTATTGCTGTCTTTCTAATTTCCTTCTACTGTCAAGGACATTTCTGAATGTCCTCAACAGTAATGAACAGACTATATAAATTACTGAAATAAAAGTATATATAAATAAATTTTTTCAACTCCAGAATTTGTAAGAAATGAAAAGACATGGAAGCTGATTTTAAGCTATGTATATGTCTCAATATTTTTCATTTTATGTTTATATTGAGTAAAGCATATGACCACTTCCTTAATTGTTCAGTGTATAAACACCAACATATATAGACATAAGCAGATATTCCACAATCAATATGAAGTGGACGGTCAAGGAACTTAGGATCACTTGAACTTATTTATTAGGCTTCAACCTAAAGCAACATGAGTCATGCATAATATAGCTTAATGGTTACTTTTTGGTACAGGAAGAGAAAACAATATGAAAAAATTGTGCAGAACACCAGTTTACAAAGTGTTTTCTTATTATTGTTTCTGATGCCAGCATTTTCTTTTACTAATTTACAACTGCTTGGATTTAAAAGTTATCCTTGTGGAGGCCGAGAAAAACAAGGCTGTACCTACCTCAAGTCTAGCCCTGACATAAGTACAGCCATCTTGACAATGCAAAAGCTAGCACCTGGCACCCCCTCTCCACCCACTCCCCTCCCCTAGGTAGTATGTGTGACATTCCTCAGGCTCCCCTGGCTGCCCTAAAAGAAAAACAAATAGTTAACTTGCAGAGATCACAATCCTGCAAGACAGGAGTCTCCCTTGGTTTACAAATGTCCTACAGATTTACAACAAAGAAGCTATCTTAACAATAATGTCGCCCTCCCCACCATTAAACTAAAGGAGGCTGAGGCAGAAGGAAATGTAAATAAAGTTAACTTTCTTCTAAACCTAAATCTCACTGACAAGGACACTTGATAGGAGAAATGTGAAACTTTATCTCTAAACCTCCACGATAGTGTCAGCAATCATACCCAAGTGTATGACCCACTGATATATACCTAAAGGGTCTCACGAGAAGGTTTTATTACTGGTAATGAATAACCTTTTCCCCAGACAGTAGCTAGCCCCTCAAGGTCCTGGAGACCTCGCTTTCCAAATTCCTTAGAGACTTACAACATTCATAACCCCCTTTTGTCCTCACCCACCACTGAGTCCACCCCTACTCTGCCTTTAAAAACTCTGACTGCAATCTGGTTCGAGGTCCAAGTCCCTACTCCACTGTGTCGGGTATATTTGGGCCCAAGTTTAAGCTTGTCAATTAAACCCTCGTGTGATTGCTCCTTGGTGTCGGTTCCTTGGAGGTCTCTCGGACGTGGAAACTTGGGCATAACAATCCTCATTCTCTCCCATCTTCTCTAAACAACATCCTTCCACTATCACAATACATACTCTTCACTCTATCAAAGCCAGTTTCTAGACACCCCCTTACAGCACACTATTTGTGGTGTTTCTTATCCCCCCCAGCGTCCTCTCCATTTGAGATCTTCTTTTTTCTTTTTGAGCTATCAATCTCATGAGCTTACTGTTCACAAGAACTGGGCTGTCCACTTGGCAAAGAGTAGCTAATCAGCAAATTCCGTCCACCTGGTCATACTAATTGTGTCAATAATCAGCAGTAGTAAATCAATACTGTGCTGGTGCCATTTAAACAAAACAAAACAAAACAAAAAACTACTGGTGCCATTAAAAAAAAAGTGTATTCCCTTTTCCCTGAGGTCATTAATCAAAAGGAAAATAAAAACCTTGGCAATATTGGTGACTTCTTTTTACTGTTGTGCATAGAAAGCTTGATGGAAATAGGAAACTCTTCTGTTCTCAAGAGGTACTAAGAAAAGTATTCAATATTGTGGCCCTACTAGCCATGTTCTGATCCATGTTATGGCATAAAAAAATGCATAAAATTCCAGATGTCTTTTGGAAATTATAGGGTAGGGGGTATATGAAATATGTCCTGGAAAACAGAGGTACACAGATCAGCTATAGAAAATACAAATAGTTAGTCTGAATATTCTTCAACTATTTATAGTCTGCAATGATATATTTTTATTATGAGACATTTCTTAAAAAGCAAAACAAACAAACAAACAAACAACAACAACAGTGATTCAAAATGTGTCCTCACTGAAAAATCCTATTCCATGCTTTTGCGGAATCTAAATTTGTGAAACATTCAGTGGAATCGTGAATAAAGAAAATTTTCACTTGAAAAGTTGTCTTCTAAAAAATATTTACTGAAGTAGGGGCAAAAAAGTAGTGCCTGTGGAAATACCTGAGCTAAAATATTTTTACATTTCAGTACAGAATAATAGAATTAGGTGTATGCTCCATTTAGCAGAATTGGCTCTGAGTTTACAAGTTTCTGAAAACATGTGAGGGTATTTTAATTAAAAATGCTACTTCTACAGAAAAGAGTCTATGAAAGGTGTGAACAATTTCAAGCTTAGAAAATAAAATGTAACATTAAAAAAAGATTGTAAAACAACAACAACAACAAAAAATTGTAGGAGAGGACTGTGTGTAGCTCAGTCAGTTAAGTGTCCAAGTCTTTATTTTGGCTGAGGTCATGATCTCAAGGTCCTGGGATGGAGCCTGGTTGTGGGGTTCTGAGCTCAGTGGGGAGTCTGTTTGAGATGCTCTCTCTTCCTCTCCCTCTGCCCTTCCCCCCTCTAATAAATAAATAAACCTTAAAAAAAAAAGAAAAAGATTGTAGAAAAGTTATGAAAAATTAGAATAAGGTTTGATGGTGAAATTTATGTGTCAACTTGGCTAGACTATGGTGCCAGTAGTTTGGTCAAACACTTCATGTGGCATCCAGCCTGGATGTCACTGTGAAGGTATTTTATTGCTGTGACTAACATTTACAATTAGTTGACATTATGTAAGGGAGTTCACCTTTGATAAGCAGGTGGACCTCATCCAATAATTCAAATACTAGATTAAGATTTAAGAGTTAAAATGGTTTTACTGGAGAAGACATTCTTTCTTTCTGTCTCCAGACTGTAGTATAGAAACACTGTGCTAATTTCCAGTCCAGTGGCTTGCCCTACAGATTCTCAAGAAAACTTCAAAAAATAGTTGTATTTAGAATATGGCCTGAGAGAAACTTTTATACTATTCCTATTCCCCAGTGTGAACTGAAAGGAACAGAAAAATTCCCATATCCTCAAGTATAGAAATCTATTTAGCAGAAACTGGCCAGAACTCAATAAGCCTAAAAGAGAGGAATAAAGGATGCTGAGGAAAAGACTGTCCTCAGTCAAAACCAAAGGAAAGTAGATGACTGGTCTGATGGCTAAAGGGATAGATGGCATCTATTATCAGACTGAGCTACCTTCATACCATAAAAGACCCTGAAACTTAGACGTAATGTTGCAAAGCTTAGAAATTGAACACGTTATATAACCAACCGTTCTCAACTGGTAGTGAGACTTATCACTTAAAACAGGAATTAAACTAATTTAGAGATAAAACATTTTTATGTTTACATGCACTTGTAGACAAAATTGATGTAAAAACTGTAGGATCTGTTCAACACCCACTCATGATAAAAATTCTCAGAAAACTAGTTATGGGGGGAGCACTTTCAACTTCATAAGAAACACTTAAAAGAAAAAAAAACTTGCAAAGAATTTCACATCTAATGGTGAGAAGATATATCTTTTTTATTAACATCAGGAAGAGGGTATGGATGTCTGCATTCACCACTGTCATTTAATATCATACTGTAAGTCCCAGCAAATGCAGTAAGGAAGAAAAAAAAAAGGAAGAAAGTATATAAATTGTGAAGGAAATAAATTTGTCTTTGTTAGCAGAAGACATAATGCCTAAGTAGAAAATGCCAAAGAATCAACAAAAAGTTACTAGAATTAGTAAGTTCTGCTCAACATTTAGAATTTAAATGAAAGTAATTAATGATCTGCTAAATTTTTAAGCAACAGAATTACAATACCCTAAATACTGTACTTATGACATATATTATGAAATTATATGTAACTACCACTATATATTTCCCACTAATACTTCATATGTAAATTGGAGTAGAATCATCTTATGACACAGTCTTATGACACAGTTATATTTTTTAGCTCTTGGGATACTTAAGCAAATCTTCCACTTCTTATTCTTTCATTCTTTGCCTAATAAAGGGTAAAAGAAGCCCAAGGAAAATACTAGAAGAGCTATGGGAAGAAACAAGTTTTGATATTTTGACTGTACCAGCAGGCCTCAGTTCTCTTCCTTTTTGTGTTCACCTCCTAGTTTCTGCTCTTCAACTGTCCACTGCCACCCAGATTCCTGTAGCCAAAAGTACATGATTCCTTTTCTGTTTTTCACTGGCATAACAAATTTATACAAAAAAGTGGTATGCAAACCTATGGGAAACGATCTTATAAATGATGGAAGATGTAAATATGACCTGATTCAGAAATTGTGTATTTCTGATCTGCTTGCCAGAAAATTAAAATCAATTAATTCATGCCTACCAGGAAATTAAAATTAAAAAAAAAAAAAAAAAGTGTAATGGGTGCGCCTGGGTGGCTCAGTGGGTTAAGCCACTGCCTTCGGCTCAGGTCATGATCTCAGGGTCCTGGGATCGAGTCCCGCATCGGGCTCTCTGCTCAGCAGGGAGCCTGCTTCTCTCTCTCTCTCTCTCTCTGCCTGCCTCTCTGCCTACTTGTGATCTCTCTCTGTCAAATAAATGAAGAAAGTCTTAAAAAAAAAAAAAAAGTGGAATGAATCGATGCAGACTACTCCAGTGAGATGAATTTCTGGTACATTCTAAGTAGTTATTAAGGATAATGGGAGATTCCTCTTGTGGTATTTGCATAAATATAAATATTCAGATAATTGTGCTCTGTCTCATCACTTATACAAAAGGAAGAAGGAATATTTCACCATTCCAAGTTTTAGTACAATGCTGAACATAGTAGGCCCTCAAAATATTTTCTGATAACTGAATAAGACTTGTAGACAATAATAATTGAGAAATAAGTTATAATTAACATGTGATTTACATACAACATCACCTTCTATGATTTATAACAGCTACCAAAATCCACTGATTCCTAGATCCTATTTCCAAAATAATAAAAAAAGTAATCAAAGATTATAATCTAAATGATTAATGCAGGCATGGAAAGAGTAGTGAGAGCACTAAAATAAATTGTTCATTCTAAAAGTCATGATGCCTACCTACTTCTTCTTAAAAACACATCCTATTCCTTTTCTAGGGCAGCTGTAACAAACTAAGTAGCTGAGAACAGAAACTTGTTGCCTCAGGGCTCTGGTAGCTAGAAATCTAAGATCAAGGTATTGATAGGCTGAGAGGGCAAATCAGGGTTCTACAGATCTCTCCTACCTGCTAGTCATTTGCTGTCAATCTCTGTCCCTTGGTTTAGAGATTTATCACTCCAGTCTCAGCCTTCCTTTTCAGATCACCTTCTCCTTCTGGCTTTTCTGATAGTTTTAACCTCTGCATGCATGCCCATCTCTGTGTCCAAATTTCCCTTTTGATAAGGACACCAGTCATACGTTTTACATTTCATCCTTATGACCTCCGTTTAAATTTTTTATTTATTTATTTATTTATTTATTTATTTATTTATTTATGTGTTGACATACAATGTTCTTAGTTTCAAGTATACAATGTAGTGATTCAATTCAACCCTTCCTATATATTACTCAGTGCTCATCAAGATAAGTGTACTTTTAATCCCCTTTACCTACTTCACCATCCCCCACCCACTTCCTGGTAACTACCTATTCTCTATAGTTAAGAATTTGTTTTGGGGGGGCACCTGGTGGCTCAGTGGGTTAAAGCCTCTGCCTTTGGCTCAGGTCAGGATCCCAGGGTCCTGGGATCGAGCCCCCCATTGGGCTCTCTGCTCTGCAGGGAGCCTGCTTCCTCCTCTCCCTGACTGCCTCTCTGCCTACTTGTGATCTCTCTCTGAAATAAATAAATAAAATCTTAAAAAAAAAAAAGAATTTGTTTTTGGTTTCTCTCTCTCTTTCTTTCCTTTTCTCATTTGCCCAACAACCTCATTTTAATTTGATTATTTATATAAAGACCATATTTCCAAATAATATCCTAATTTAAATTTGTGGGGGGGTAGTTCTTCAGCAGATCTGTTTTGGGGAACATACTTCAACTCATAATAATATCATTTATTGGATCCTTATATTTGAGGAAACAAGGCTAAACCACTCCAAAAGAGTAGAAAGGACGCTTAACCTAAAGCCTGTGGAACAGAGTCTCCCTCTGCTCCTGACAAACCATAAACCACAGTTAAGAACCCAAACCCAAACCAACCAAGTATCAGAAAGGTTAACTAGAATGTATAAGAAGCCTAGTGATGGCAAGAAACGTTATAGGGATTAAAGAATTGAGCAATTCAAGCTTTAATTAGGAGAGCCCGGGGGTGCCTGAGTGGCTCAATGGGCTTAGCATCTGACTCTTGATCTAAACTCAAATCTTAATCTCAGTGTTGCGCGTTCAAGCTCAGAAATGAGATCCACACTGGGCGAAGAGTCTACTTAAAATTTTAAAAAAGTAAAAAAAAAAAAAAATTATAAAGGGAGGGCCCAGGAAGAATGGGATACATAGTATTTCTTCCAGATAATGAATCCTTGGCTGCCTCAACGAGCCAGAGAGCGAGGCAGAGCTGTCCCCTAAAATTATAGGACTAATGTTTTCACTGGGGAAAGGAAAACTACTTATATCCTCTCCTCCAATTTATATATTTGTCGTCCTGTGATATATATGTTTTTTATCAATTTTCACAGATTCCTTATGACATTCACATACATCAAGCTCAATCACCATTTTCCCCCAAATTTTCATAACTCTATAAATAAAATAATCTCAAATTACCATTTTTTAATCCTTTTTGAGTTTTAATATCTGCTTTTCTATACATTGTAACCCTTTAACCACTTGCTTCCCCAAACCATGGTGTTATAACATCTCTTCAGCCCTGAATCTGCACTCAGGCAGTCTATTAGTACTGGTTACTCTTTTTGAATTAAAATTTTGAATTTTATAGATATATCACCTATTAACTTCCTTAATATGGCTAATTTTTTTCCTTTGATAATGCTGTTTATGAGAGAGCTACATATTTTTACCACAAAAGGGGAAAAAATGTGTCACACACTGCCTTGAAACTCTATATACCCTTTTCCACTTATTTTAAACAGATAATAAAATTTCTAGTCACCTTAATTTTCTTTGTGTCAACTTACACAGGCATTTCTACTTCTTTATCATTCTAATTAAAATAAGAAAATTTAGAAAAGGGGCTCAGGGAGTACAGGCCCTGGGGTGGGGGGGAGGATGGCAGGACCCACCTCACAGACAAAGGGCTTGGGGCATAGTGCATGCTCACCCTGTTGGCCATGGCCATCAGAAAAAAAAAAAAAAAAAATTTTTTTTAGACTACTCAGATATTACCTAATTGCTAAGAAATACTTTCAGTTCAATGATAAATTTTTTAAACAACTATGAAAAACTGTTACTTTTTTCCTGCTGAATTGAATTTGTGGACAATACCAATAAATGAGGAATTATTAGGTTAAAAAAACTTCACCAATTTAAATGCTCCTTTTAAGGATAATGCATATTTCCTTCACACATTTGTACATGATTTATTTTTTCTAATTTTTAAATAAGAGATTCTGCTTTGAACTTTCAAAAAATTTAGTATTTTGTATATTTTTTTGAAGGTCTAAACAATAATCAAATGTAGTGTTACTGGGTTTTTTTTGTTTTGTTTTGTTTTAGATTTTATTTATTTATTTTTGAGAGAGAGAGCACAAGCAGGGAGAGTGGCAGGCAGAGGGAGAGGGAGAAACAGACTCCCGCTGAGAAGTGACCCACCCCCACCCCAAACCTGGTATTTTAGATCCCAGGACCATGGTACCATGACTTGAGCCAAAGGCAGACAAGGCAGACGTTTAACTGACTGAGCCACCCAGGTGCCCAGTGTTAGTTTTAAATATGAATCAGATCATTCCCTCTCCTGTTAACATTTTTTTTCTTTTCATATTTTATACAAATACTATAGTTAACATACATGGTAAAATTGGTTTCAGGTAGTTTAATGATTCACCACTTACATTATAACACCCAGTGCTCATCACAAGTGCCCTCCTTAATTCCCATCACCTATCTAGCCCATCTCTCCCCCAGCCCTGCTCCCATACCTCCAGTAATCTTATTTAGTGTGTTCTTTATAGTTAACAGCCTCCTAGGATTTGCTTCCCTCTCTCTTTTTTTCCCTTCCCCTTTGTTCATCCGTTTTGTTTCTTGAATTCCTCATGAGTGAAATATATGGTATCTGTCTCTTTGTCTCATTTCACTTAACATAACACACTCTAACTCCATCTAAGTAGTTGCAAATAGTAAGATTTCATTATTTTTGATGGCTGAGTACGGGGTGTGTGTGTATCAATATATCATACCACCTCTTCTATTTTTTAAGATTTTTTTTTTTATTTATTTGACAGAGAGAGAGATCACAAGTAGCCAGGCAGGAAGAGAGAGAGGGGGGAGCAGGTTCCCTGCTGAGTAGAGAGCCGATTGTAGGGCTTGATCCGAGGACCCTGAGACAATGACCTAAGCTGAAAGCAGAGGCTCAACCCACTGAACCACCCAGGTACGGATCACCTCTTCTTTATACATTCATCAGTCAATGGATACTTGGGATCTTTCCATAGTTTGGCTCTTAATGCTACTATGAACATTGGGGTACATGTGCCCCTTCGAGTCTGTATTTTTGTATCTTTTGTCCTGTTAACCATTATGGTTATAACACATACATTCTTGTTATTGAAACCCAAAACATCTTACCTGAAATGGCCAATGTCTACTTTTTCTACACCCTTCTTCCCTGTTCCTCACTCATTGCTCACCAGACATTCTGGCCTCTCCCATTTTCAAACACCATATGCTGGTTCTTTCCTCAGGGATTCCACACATGCTTTTCCAGGTTACCCTCAAGTTGTTGCATATCGTCTCTTTCCTATCATTTATTACTCAGTTCAAATGTCACATTCACCTGGTAGTTCCTCAAATGAGTCAGATCCACGTTCTGAAGGAGAGCGGAAATAGATACCACACCATTTTTCCATGTTCTGCATCTGTTCAGTGCTCATCTATTCTTTTTATTTATTTATTTATCCTTTATTTATTTATTTATTTATATTTGTTTGTTTGTTTTACTTTTAAAATAATTTTATTATTTATTTGAGAAAGAGAGCACGTTAGCAAGAGAACACAAGCCAAAGAAGCAAAGGGAGAAGCTGGCCCCCTGTTGAGCAGGGAGTCCAGTGATGGACTTTATCCCAAGACCTGGTATCATGACCTGACCTGAAGGCAGACATTTAACTGGTTGAGCCACCCAGGTGTCCTTCATCTGTTCTTTTCAGATAAGGGTTAGAGAACAAACTGTATTCGTAGCAAGATCCTCGGACCATCAGCTTGCCATTTTAGGAAAAAATAGGATGTTTTACAAAATTGAAAGGATCAAAACAATGGACACAACTAAAATTCTGATTAAGAGAGGAATAATTAAAAAATATGCAGTCACTAAACATCAAAATGTTAATGAAGATGAAAATTAATCATTATATTATAAATAAAAAAACACAATAGGATGTTTCTAGCCTATTTGCAAGCTGTAAAGAAAAACAAAATTATCACCTACTTACAGTGTGCTTATGTGTGTATGAAAGAATTGTAGATGCCCTTACATTTATTGCTCTTTGCTCAATGTTTTAAAATTTAATTTAATTGTATGTGTGTGTGTGTGTGTGCTCCAAAATTCATTGTTTATGCACCTCACCCAGTGCTCCATGCAATACGTGCCTTCCATAATACCCAACACCAGACCCTCCCAACCTCCCTCCAATACCCTCAGTTTGTTTCTCAGAGTCCACAGTCTCTCATGGTTCATCTCCCACTCCAATTTCCCCCAACTCACTTCCCCTCCCCATCTCCCAATGTCCTCTGAGTTATTCCTTATGCTCTACAAATAAGTGAAACCATATGACAATTCACTCTCTGCTTGACTTATTTCACTCAGCATAATCTCCAGTCCCATCCATGTTGATACAAAAGCTTGATATTCATCCTTCCTGATGGAGACATAATACTCCATTGTATATATGGACAATATCTTCTTTACCCATTCATCCATTGAAAGGCATCTTGGTTCTTTCCACAGTTTGGCAACTGTGTCCATTGCTGCTATGAACATTAGGGTACAGATGGCCCTTCTTTTCACTATATCTGTATCTTTGAGGGCAAATACCCAGTAGTGCAATTGCAGGGTCACAGGATAGCTCTATTTTTTAATTTCTTAAGGAATCTCCACACTGTTTTCCAAAGTGGCTGCACAAACTTACATTCCCACCAATAGTGTAAGAGGGTTCCCCCTTCTCCATATTTCCTCCAATAGTTGTTCTTTACTTTCTTCTTCATTTTGGCCATTCTAACTAGTGTAAGGTGGTATCTCATTGTGTTTTTGATTTGAACCTCCCTGATGGCAAATGATTATGAACATTTTTTTTTTAATGTGCCTGTTAGACATTTGTATGCCTTCTTTGGAGAAGTATCTATTCATATCATCTGCCCATTTTTTTTTTAAATTTTTTATTTTTGATAAACATATATTTTTATCCCCAGGGGTATCTGCCCATTTTTTGATGTGATTATCTATTTGGTGCGTATTGAGTTTGAGGAGTGCTTTATAGATTTTGGATATCAGCCCTTTTTCTGTAGTGCCATTTGTGACTATCTTTTCCCATCCCATGGGTGGCCTCTTTGTTTTGTTGACTGTTTCCTTTGCTGTGCAGAAGCTTTTGATCTTGATGACGTCCCAAAAGTTCAATTTCGCTTTTGTGAAAGATGGTTCAACATTTGCAAATCAATTAATGTAATAGAACAAATAAATAAGAGAAGAGAGAAGAACCACATGATCCTCTCAATTGATGCAGAAACAGCACTTGATAAGATACAACATCTGTTTTTAATTAAAACAATTCAAAGTATAGGGATAGAGGGAACATTTTTCAACTTCATAAAATCTATTTATGAAAAACCCATAGCGAATATCATCCTCAATGGGGAAAAGATGAAAGCCTTCCCTTTGAGATCAGGAACACAACAAGGATGCCCACTCTCACCACTCTTGCTCAACATAGAAATCTTAGCAACAACAATCAGATAACAAAGAGAAATAAAAGGTACTCAAATTGGCAAAGAAGAAGTCAAACTCTCTCTCTTTGCAGATGACATGGTACTTTATATGGAAAACACAAAGACTCCACCCCCAAACTACTAGAACGCATATAGCAATTCAGTAATGTGGCAGGATACAAAAATCAATGTACAGAAATCAGTTGTTTTCTTATACATTAACAATGAAAATATAGAAAGGGAACTTAGAGAATTGATTCCATTTTCTATAGCACCAAGAACCATAAGATACCTGGGAATAAAACTAACCAAAGAGATAAAGGATTTATACTCGAGGAACTACAGAACACTCATGAAAGAAATTGAAGAAGGTGCAAAAAGATGGAAGACCATTCCATGCTCATGAATCAGAAGAATAAACATGGTTAAAATGCCTATACTGCCTAGAGCAATCTATATTTTCAATTTCATTCTGATAAAAATTCCACTGGCATTTTTCAAAGAGCTAAAGCAAGCAATCCTAAAATTTGTATGGAATCAGAAGAGACCCTGAATTGCTAAGGAAATGTTGAAAAAGAAAAACAAAACTGTGGGCATCACGTTGCCTGATTTCAAGCTTTACTACAAAGCTGTTATCACCAAGATAGCATGGTCCTGACATAAAAACAGACACATAGACCAGTGGAACAGAGTAAAGAGCCTAGATATGGACCCTCAACTCTACAGTCAAATATTCTTTGACAAAGCAGGAAAACATGCAGTGCAAAAAAGGCAGTCTGTTCAATAAGTGATGCTGGGAAAGTTGGACGGCTATGTGTAGAAGAATGAAACTCGAACATTCTCTTACACTATACCCAAAGATAAACTCGAAATAAATAAAAGACCTACATGTGAGGCAGGGATCTATCAAAATCCTAGAGGAGAACAGTGACAGTAACCTCTTCCATATCAGCCACAGCAACTTCTTTCAAGAAATGTCTCCAAAGAGAATGATGACACTTAGGTCCAAAAACTATGGGATATGGTAAAGACAGTCCTAAGGGGGAAATACATAGCCATCCAGGCCTCCCTCAAAAAAATTGAAAAATCCAGAATATACCAGCTCCCTTTATACCTTAAAGAATTGGAGAATCGATGACAAATTAAGCCAACCCCACATTCAAGAAGGGAAATAATCAAGATTAGAGCAGAGGTCAATGAGATAGAAACTAGAGATACAGTAGAATACATCAATGAATTTTTTTTTTAAATCAATAAGGTTGACAAACCACAAGACAAACTAATCCAAAAGAAAAGAGAGATGACCCAAATTAATAAAATTATGAATGAAAAAGGAGAGATCATGACTAACACCAAGGAAATAGAAACAATCATCAGAAATTATTATCAACAGTTATATGCCAATAAGTTAAGCAAACTAGATGAAATGGATGCATTCCTGGAAACATATAAATGCCTTTGCTCATTTTTTTATTAGAATAAGCACGTGACACATTTAATCTAAAAATACTCAGACTCTTAAAACATACTTCAGCTCATAATAGTTTATATATTTCTGTCAGTCTATCTAACAAATATGCATATATATGTATGCTTACTTAAGTTAAATATTTTCTTTTCATTCCAGAATTTATTCAAGTAAATGAGTTTTAATTGTTGTATATATAGTATTTGTGAATTTTTCTAAGCTCTAAATAACTTTAGATATTACTATGTTTTTTTAACATGGATAGCTATTGCTTAAATTTTTTTTGTTTCAGGGGTGCCAGGATGGTTCAATCAGTTAAGCAGTGGACTCTTGGTTTTAGCTCAGGTCATGATATCAGGGTGGTGAGATTGAGCCTCCCCTCAGGCTCCTTGCTCAGCATGGTATGCTCCAGATTTTCTCTCTTCCTCTGCCCCTGCCCTTGCTCACTTATGCCCACTGTCTCTCTCTCTTTCTCTAATAAATAAATAAAATCTTAAAAATAATTATTTGCTTCATATTCTCATGGTGAATTTTTATAAATGGTATTTCTAGTTCAATAATCGTGTAAGCTTTATGACCATTAAAAACAGGCTCAACTGGAAATTTCTCTTTACCACATAGCTTTGTGCCCTTTCCAACATCAATTTCTACCCAGCTCCAGTTTGTCATCATGATGATTGACATCTTCACAGTCTCTTCTTTATCATACATTGTTTTGAATAAGAACTCCCTCTTGCCTGGAAAAATTTAAAAGTGTCATTTCTTATTTGAAATGTTGTGTATGATACCCCTGCATTATCTTTAATGTCCTATTTTAGGCATACTATAAATTATATTCTATCAACATGCATAGTTTCTTCATAAAAATGTCTTCCTAGATGGTACTTTTTAAAGCCCTCAATTTTATTCCTCCATCTCAATTTTATGATGCAAGAATTAGTTTATCTTCATTTGTAAATTGACATTAGAATATATTATTTTTAATTATTTTTATTTTTTTTAATTTATTTGACAGAGAGAGATCACAAGTAGACAGAGAGGCAGGCAGAGAGAGAGAGAGAGGGAAGCAGGCTTCCTGCTGAGCAGAGAGCCCCATGCAGATTTGATCCTAGGGACCTGAGATCATGACCTGAGCTGAAGGTAACGACTTAACCCACTAAGCCACCCAGACGCCCTTTTTAAAATTTTCTTTCTGTTCAGTGTAACAGTGTTCATTGTTTTTGCACCACACCCAGTGCTCCATGCAATCAGTGCCCTCTCTAATACCCACTACCTGGTTCCCCCAGCCCCCCACCCCCTGCCCCTTCGAAACCCTCAGTTTGTTTTTCAGAGTCCATAGTCGCTCATGGTTCACCTCCCCTTCCAATTGCCCTCAACTCCCTTCTCCTCTCCATCTCCCCTTGTCCTTCATGCTATTTGTTATGTTCCACAAATAAGTGAAACCATGACAATTGACTCTCTCTGCTTGACTTATTTGACTCAGCATAATCTCTTCCAGTCCTGTCCATGTTGCTACAAAAGTTGGGTATTCATCCTTTCTGAGGGAGGCATAATACTCCATAGTGTATATGGACCACATCTTCCTTATCCATTCATCTGTTGAAGAGCATCTTGCTTCCTTCCACAGTTTAGTGACCGTGGCCATTGCTGCTATAAACATTGGGGTACAGATGACCCTTCTTTTCACTACATCTGTATCTTTGGGGTAAATACCCAGGAGTGCAATTGCAGGGTCATAAGGAAGCTCTATTTTTAATTTCTTGAGGAATCTCCACACTGTTCTCCAAAGAGGCTGCACCAACTTGCATTCCCACCAACAGTGTAAGAGGGTTTCCCTTTCTCTACATCCTCTCCAACACATGTTGTTTTCTGTCTTGCTAATTTTGGCCATTCTAACTGGTGTAAGGTGGTATCTCAATGTGGTTTTAATTTGAATCTCCCTGATAACTAGTGGTGATGAAAAAGCTTGCAGCCTTCCCATTGAGTTCAGGAACATGACAAGGATGCCCACTCTCACCACTCTTGTTCAACATAGTATTAGAAGTCCTAGCAACAGCAATCAAACAAAGATAAATAAAAGGTATCCAAATTGGCAATGAAGAAGTCAAACTCTCTCTCTTTGCAGATGACATGATTCTTTATATGGAAAACCCAAAAGACTCCACTCCCAAACTACTAGAACTCATACAACAATTCAGCAACGTGGCAGGATACAAAGTCAATGTGCAGAAATCAGTGGCTTTCTTATACACTAACAATGAAAATAAAGAAAGGGAAATTAGAGAATCGATTCCATTTACTATAGCACCAAGAATTGTAGGATACCTGGGAATAAACTTAACCAAAGAGGTAAAGGAACTGTACTCAAGGAACTACAGAACACTCATGCAAGAAATTGAAGAAGACACAAAAAGATGGAAGACCATTTCATGCTCTTGGATTGGAAGAATAAACATTGTTAAAATGTCTCTACTGCCTAGAGCAATCTATACTTTTAATGCCATTCTGATCAAAATTCCACAGGTATTTTTCAAAGAGCTGGAACAAATAATGCTAAAATTTGTATGGAATTAGAAGAGACCCCGAATCGCTAAGGAAATGTTGAGAAACAAAAATAAAACGGGGGGCATCACGTTGCCTGATTTCAAGCTTTACTACAAAGCTGTGATCACCAAGACAGCATGGTACTGGCATAAAAGCAGACACATAGGACAGTGGAACAGAGTAGAGAGCCCAGATATGGACCCTCAACTCTATGGGCAAATAATCTTTGACAAAACTGGAAAAAATATACAGTGGAAAAAGACAGTATCTTCAATAAATGGTGCTGTGAAAACTGGACAGCTATATGTAGAAGAATGAAACTCGACCATTCTCTTACACCGTACACAAAGATAAACTCAAAATGGATAAAAGACCTCAACGTGAGGCAGGAATCCATCAGAATCCTAGAAGAGAACATCGGCAATAACCTTTTCGATATCAGCCACAGCAACTTCTTTCAAGATATGTCTCCAAAGGCAAAGGAAACAAAAGCGAAAATGAACTTTTGGGACTTCATCAAGATCAAAAGCTTGTGCACAGCAAAGGAAACAGTCAACAAAACAAAAAGGCAACCCATGGAATGGGAGAAGATATTTCCAAATGACAGTACAGACAAAAATAAAAAGGTTGATATCCACGATCTATAAAGAACTCCTCAAACTCAACACACACAAAACAGACAATCATATAAAAAAAAATGGGCAGATGATATGAACAGACACTTCTCCAATGAAGACATTGGCTATCAGACACATAGAATATGTTATTTTTATACTATTCTGTAATTACTATCTCAAATCTCTTGTTTTTCTGCTTTGTTTTTTTTTCTTTTTTCTTTTTTATTTTCATATAAATCAAAATTAAGGTGCGAGTGTTCTATATTTAGTTCTTTCTCATATGCATTTTATAACCTTTATTCTTTTGCTAAAATTATGAGACTTTACTGTAATATGTTTCATTTGATGTTTATTGAGTCCCCATGTGCCATTTAAGGTTAGTTCTGAACTCATTTTAGTCTGTGTTTACTATTCATTTTTAGTTCAGTTTTATACATACTGTTCTAATCCTCAAATTTCCTTTGAATTTTATCTTCATTTTCTTCCAGAATACTCAGTTTTAGTTCCCCTCTTTAGCAAATAATTATCTGACTCTATCTTCTACATTTAGTATCATATTTCTTGTTCTTTCACTCTATTTGTAAATATTTATAAGTATTGATATTTTAGGACCATCACCAACAAGATGAATTTTTTCTGGAAATAACTGTTTTAGATTTGTAGAAAGTGAGGAAGATTAGAATTTGTAAATGTTTATAGATGAGTTTGTGAATTATTACTTCAAGATAAATTAAAGATTTGGCTCCTTGGTAGGTAATTATATTGTTACTTATTATCATAATTTCAACTCTACCATGTCTATTCAACAAATTTCTTTCTTAGAGGGTTTTGGGTCACTAGCATTATATGATTTAGGATTTGAGGAATTAGGGATATGGAGATGAATAAAGCCAAATCCTCTGTATTTATAACCAATTTCTAAACTCTTCATTAGTTTTATCGTTTAGTCTCAATATGTAAACAATATAGAAACAAAACTAGTCTTATACACTTTCACAGAAATTCCATGTAAAGATCTGCAAGCTAGACCTTCAACATAGTTCATCTATAAGTAATTTTGATAGCACCTAAGCTCACATACAAGTGTACACAAGCACACTTTCAGAATAATAAATAATAAAGAATTTTGCAAGGCTATGAAACAGAAAAGTTGGAATTGATTGTTACTACACAATGCTATTACATTACTGAAAATTAAATTAAATAGTTGAATTAAATTAAAACCATGTATATTCTATTTTCAAGAACAATGCAGCCATACTTGTCAACTCACATTTTTTTTTTCCAAAATCCTAAAGAATGTTTCAGCTAGCTATGAGTACCTAAATCAATATGATTCAATGTTAAGAAATACTTTACTAATTTGGAGCACCTAGGTGGCTCAGTCAGTTAAGAGTCTACCTTTGGCTGGAATTGTGATCCCAGGGTTTTAGGATCAAGCCCCAAGTCAGAGCCTGCTTCTCCCTCTCCCTCTGCCCTTCATTTTCTTAAAGTATCCTCTAAAAGAGACTGCTTTGGAGATGTGCTCCTTACAAGTAAGACAGAGGGAATGCAGGGCTTGGGTGGCTCAGTTTGTTAAGCAATTGCCTTTGGCTCAGGACACAGGCCCTGCATCAGGCTCTTGCTCAGCGCGGGGAGCCTGCATCTCCCTCTGCCTGTGCTTCCCCTGTTTGTGCTTTCTCTCTCTCATTCTCTCTCTCTACCAAATAAATAAAATATTTCAAAGATGGAGAGGGAGAGAGAAAAGAAGTAACTTGATTAAAATATCCTGGAATCAAATGCATGTCATATGTATAAGATAATATACTCATTCTTCTCTGAAATCCTAAAGTTTAAAAAATGTTTAATCATATAAAATCTATTTTTTCTCTTGTAGAATAACGAGGCAATACTGAGGAATATACACATCTGCCCAGTGCATATGATTCTTCATGGATATGCTATTATGACAGATTCCCATAATGATATTCAAAGAATCAGAATAAAATTATTGTTTTTATATACCAAAGAATCATTTAGTAACAGATGGAAAACACTGTCTAGTATTCAATGGCAATGAAAAAAAAAAAAAAAAACGATGTTAATTCAGTCTTCTAGTAGTTTGCCATGTTACTCTGAAATGAAAAGACTTAGCTTTCTATTTATAAAATTGGAAAATAGTAATGTTGTTACTAAAATATTCTTATGATCAATTTAAAAAATGACACTCTGAATCATAATATAATTGTATCTTATAGGAAATCATAATTGTAAGTCTGATCAAATTTGGTTATGAACCTAATTTGTGTAATGTAGGAAACAAAAATAGGAATTTCAGAAAATGGGTTTATTTGCCTCCACAAAATTGGTATGGTACAACCCAAATCTATGGAGAAAAAGTAAATTTTAAGAAGGGGACTATACTAATACTCTACTAATTATATTATTTGGAATAATTCCACTATATGTTAACAGATATTATGGAAAATAGATTTGATGGACATATGTTTAAAAATTGCTGTGAAAGCTAATTTATATAGGTTTTATTATTTCAGGATTTCATATTATATTTCATATGCTAATAAAATTTTAATTTCCATAAAAATTATGCAGACTCCATTTTTTCTAGAAACATCTCATAAAACAAGTATTGTGATTAATCATTGTTTACCAATTCTATAACTGTAGTAAGTTAGACAATTAATCCTACATTTTAGAATCAAAATTGAAAAACAATTGCATTTTGCTACAGAATGAAAAATGAGAGAAAATCAGTTTGGGCCTGAACTATTTTAAAAAATAGATCCTCTATATCTAATTCAACTCGTATAAGATTTTATTGCATGTAAGAAACAATATATGCAATGATTATGTTACTTTAATTGTAAAACCTTATCTTTAACATGACAGATACTGAAATAACACCCTCCCATGGGATACCCATTTTATTTTCAACCACTTTTCAATATGAATGAGTAACCTAATTTATCACTCAGTGTTTGCTAACTAGCGATACTCAATACTATTGAAATTTTATAAACCTATCTAACCTACATTTATTTCTTGTAAGCATTTATTATGTAGCACAAAGTCAAACCGCATGAAGAAAATATTGCTAACATAATAAACAAAGGAAAGAAATCGCCTAAGCAAACAAACCAACAGAAAGAAAAATGGGGGTGCCTGTGTGGCTCAGTGGGTTAAAGCCTCTGCCTTAGGTTCAGGTCATGATCCCAGGATCCTGGGATCGAGCCCCACATCAGGCTCTCTGCTGAGAGAGAGAAGAAGAGAGCCTGCTTCTTCCTCTCTCTCTGCCTACTTGTGATCTTTATCTGTCAAAAAAAAAAAAAAAAAGAAAGAAAAGAAAAATGGAGTATGTCTCTGGGAATTTTAATTATTTTTCCTTTTTCTTCATCAGAATTTATTTAAATTTTCCTCTTTTTTTTTTAATTGGGTAAATTAGCATTACAGTACAAATGGTATATTTTTATTAAAATAAATTAACTACATAAAGTAAAAGAAGTAAAAGAAGAAGTTAACAATCTGAGATTGGCTATAAAATAGCTCTAACTTGAAGTTAAGATAGTAACTCATATATTTTAATAGTTCTCCTGTTCCTTAACAAAATTAAATATAAAATTTATACTTTCTCTAAAGATATGTGTTGAATTCTTCTTGTGTTATTACAAATTTGATAAGGATGACCAGAGTGTTTTGTTTATACGCTGCTCATTTGGGATTTTAAAATGCTTCGACTGGGACGCCTGGGTGGCTCAGTTGGTTGGACGACTGCCTTCAGCTCAGGTCATGATCCTGGAGTCCCGGGATCGAGTCCTGCATCAGGCTCCCAGCTCCATGGGGAGTCTGCTTCTCTCTCTGACCTTCTCCTCGTTCATGCTCTCTCTCACTGTCTCTCTCTCAAGTAAATAAATAAAATCTTTAAAATAAAAAAAATAAAATGCTTCGACTCAGAGCAGTTAATGATACTACTGGGACTAGATTGCATTTTTAGTTCTTAGACCACTTATTATTTTTTTTAACTAAGTATATCATTCATTATTTAAGTTCATTGAAATGTTTTGTTTTCTTGATTCCTGCACCTCTCTGATGACTTTTTCTCATTTCAACTTGAGAGTGTTTACTATTTGCTTTTATTTTATTTTATTTCTTTTCAATGTTCCAGATGTCATTGTTTATGTACCACACCCAGTGCTCCATGCAATACATGCCCTCCATAATACCTACCACCAGGTTCGTTTACTCTCTTTGACTTCAGGAGATCACTGCCTCTGTTTTTTATGTCAACCAGACTAATCCTAAATGATCTTCAAAAGTTTCTTTTCCTTTCCCAATTATTAAATGTTCATCTTTTCCAGAATTCTATCTTTATCCCATTGCTTTCCTTATTACATGCCCGTCAGTGATTATTTCATTTACACATATGATTTTAACCAGTATACTGAGTAAAATACTGACTTTTGAGAAAAAAAAAAAAAGTGAGTTTAAATATTTAACTTCACTTCCTATAACTGAAGGACTTTGGGCAAGATGCTTGATCACTTTCTACCTGATTCTCTCGTTCCTTGCACATTAAAAAAAAAAAAAAATGCTAACTTTACCAAATACCTGTTAACTGTTCTGCCCAGCAACTCTTCCTCTGTTCTGAAATTTCCCCCTGTTGAACGCTCTTACACTGTTAGTAGGAATGCAAGTTGGCGCAGCCACTTTGGAAAATAGTGTGAGATTCCTTAAGAAATTAAAAATGGAGCTACTCTGTGACTCTGCAATTACACCTGGGCATTTACCCCCAAAATACAGATGTAGTGAAAAGAAGGTCCATATGTACCCTAATGTTCATAGAAGTAAGAGCCACAGTCACCAACCTGTGGAAAGAGCTAAGATGCCCTTCAACGGATGAATAGATAAAGAAGATATGGTCCGTATATACAGTGGAGTATTATGCCTCCATCATAAAGGATGAATACCCAACTTTTGTATCAACATGGATGGGACTGGAAAAGATTATGTGGAATTAAATAAGTCAAGCAGAGAGAGTCAATTATCATATGGTTTCACTTACCTTTGGAGCATAAGGAATAATACAGAGGATATTGGGTGAAGGAGAGAAGTGAGTTGGGGGAAGTTGGAGGGGGAGATAAACCATGAAAGACTGTGGATTTCTGAGGAACAAACTGAGAGATTTGGAGGGAGGGGGTGGGGGTCTAGGAGGGCACGGTGGTTGGTATTAAGGAGGGCACGTATTGCATGGAGCACTGGGTGTGGTGTTTAAACAATGAATCTTGGAACACTGAAAAAACAAAATAAAAATTAAAAATATAAAATAAAATAGTGCAACAAAAGAAAAAAAAATCCCCCTGTTTTCTTACTTCAGCATCTCAATATTTTAGTTGATGATACCACCATCTTCCAGTTACCAAGCCACACAAGAAAATTACATAAGCATTTGCTGAGCCAGCTTTTCTCTACTGCTGCTGTTCTTTTTGATGCTCAGCTCCTGGCAATTGAACATCTGTGTGCTGCAATTCTTTACACCACTGAAATTCTCATTTCTGCAAAGCAAAATGTAGAGCAACTATGTCAAAACGATTTATAAAAACTCAAAACATCCAGATATTATTAATCCCGGAGCTAGCAGAGTTTATTCTCAAGCACAATAATAAATTTGTCTGATGGTTCATATTCCTAAAATTTAAATAAACATTTTTGAGATCTCTAGTAAGAAGAAAGTTGGTCACTTCGCTCATGGCGATTCAGAGAAATCATTATGTGTAGCCACAAGTAAAGGCTGCCTTCCAACTATCCAAACACCAGAACCTGCCCAACAGTCTTGCAAAGTCAGGAGAAAGATTTTTATCAAGTCACCAAAAGAGTGAATTTATTTTTCTCAAGCAGTCTGAAAAGTCAGAGTTATAACTTTCTTTAAATAATTCAAAGCAACTTCTTGAAATCAGGCCAGAAGTCCAAATATAAATGTCTGTAATGAAATGCCATAAAAACTTTCATTTACATTCTTGGTTTGGACAATTCATGAATGACTGGAAAAGTCTATGGCATGGTAATTTGCAACTTTGCAGTAGAACAAATTTAATCATACACACGCTGGAAGTCTTATATGTGGAAGGGAGGCATTTATGTAGGAATTGAGTTTAGCTTATGATACAGCATCAAAAATTCAATGTGGTTTTTCTCTTCTACACGTGTGTCTGCTCCCTCATTAATCTTTATGTGAGGCTGAAAGGTATTATCTAAAGATTTCTTTGATAGTCTGTATATATAAAATTTGGAAATTTGAATCCTGGTATGGCCTTACAAATATTTGGTTCTTAATAAAGATAAAAATTTTAAAAATCCCTCTCTGAAAATACACACACACACACACACACACACACACACACACACATTGTATTGTGCTAGGAAAACTAGTCTTCTGGTCATTTGAAGGTAAAATCAAAGTTTAAGGAAAAAAGTTTTTTTTTAAATATTTTATTTCTTTGACAAACAGAGATTACAAGTAGGCTGAGAGGCAGGCAGAGAGAGAGAAGGAGGAAGCAGGCTCCCTGCCAAGTAGAGAGCCCGAGGCGGCGCTCCATCCCAGGACCCTAGGCTCACGACCTGAGCCGAAGGCAGAAGCTTTAACCCACTGAGCCACCCAGGTGCCCCATTTTTTTTTTAATAGAATAAAAAACACAATCTTCTCTTTTCTAACACCTTCCTAATGACAATCTAAAACAGAATTGTTTAAAATAATGATTTCAAATAAAACTGCGGTGTGGTAATTCCTATAATTAGAAGACTATACATTTTTCTAAGATAGTACTAGTTATAAAATGTGTAATAAGAACAGAAAGAAGGATATAAAAGCTACTGGAGCTTTTATGCTGCAACACTAACATTGAAAATTAAATATTCTATAAAAAAACAATTTTGGGGTATCTATGTACATATACATACTGAGATTTCTAAAAAAGTAGTCATCAAATGTAAATGACAGTCATTTTTGGGTGGTATGCTTTGGATAACTTAAAATTTTTCTCTCTAATTTTCTGCTTTGATTTTAAAAATGGCAATGCAGAGGCACCTGGATGGCTCAGTGGGTTAAACCTCTGCCTTTGGCTCAGGTCATGATCCCAGGGTCCTGAGATCAAGCCTTGCATCTGGCTCTCTGCTCAGCAGGAAGTCTGTTCCCCCTTCCTCCTGCCTGTCTCTCTGCCTACTTGTGATCTCTGTCTGTCAAGTAAATAAACAAAAATTTTTAAAAAATGGTGATGTAGTGTATTTACTTAAATAGCAGACAATTAAAAATAACAAAAACCCTTTCTAAAATCTTTATATATTATAGAAGCATTCTAAAGATGATTTGCTTTAAAGTATGCTTTTATCATGCATTAAAGTAGAAAGTCCATGGGGCACCTGGGTGGCTCAGTGGGTTAAAGCCTCTGCCTTCGGCTCAGGTCATGATCCCAGGGTCCTGGGATCGAGCCCCGCATCGGGCTGTCTGCTCCGCGGAGAGCCTGCTTCCTCCTCTCTCTCTCTCTGCCTGCCTCTCTGCCTACTTGTGATCTCTGTCAAATAAATAAATAAAAAATCTAAAAAAAAAAAAAAAAAAAAAAAAAAAAAAAAAAAAAAAAAAAAAGTAGAAAGTCCAAGTTTCAAGTCAATTGAATTCAAATATGCAGTAGTTTTTTATTGAAATGGGAGTAGGGAGAAAAACATTCTTCATTAATTATTTATTTTAATGTCCCTTTTCAAGATAAAGCTAGACTTAAAATGTAATCATATGCCCTGTTTTATATTTCTATTAAGCTTTCATTTACTGATGGACAAAACAAGTTGATTTGTTTAATCAGATGATATGAATTCAGTTTAATTGTATTACTTGTGATAATAGTTATTGATAACATTGGCTTCACCATATTGATCACTTAATGTGCCAGCCATGTTTTATTTCATAGGTGAATGGGTCTACATCTTATAGCTGACAGAAAGGCTAGGGATTAAATAATTTAGCAAATGTCTAGAACTAGTGAGTGATACAATAATCAGAATTTAAATCCATATCCATCTTACTCTTGGATTCATTACTATTTTAATATTTTCTTCTGAAATTAAAACAAGAACAGCTAAGCTATATTAATCTCCTTCTGTGTATCAGATTTCCTTGAAATTATTTCCAAAGATCATTTTCTTTAATCCATGCAAATACACAAAGGAGATATTATTATTATCCCCTCTTTACAGATGAAAATAATTACATTATTTGCCCATAGTCATACAGCTAATATTCCCAATAATGTCTATTGATACTCAATTCCTGCTTGCCTTTATAAATTCTCACCACAGGGGCATTTGGCCTGTAAACATTTCCCAGACTTTCTTATCAAAGAATTCCTATTAGAAGAGCTTGTGTTTGACAAAGAATCTGGGAGACAAGTCAGTATTCCAGCTAAGGACTAAGGACAGCTAAGGGCTAATGCATGGACACCTTCAGGAAGTACATGCAGAATTCTGCCTGTAGCCATTAGACATCTTCTTGAGTCAAAGTTACAGATTTAACTCTAGATATCTACATTATTAACATTTCTACTCTAAAATATTGTGTATAGATTTGAAAGTTCTGTATATGAAAATAACAGTTCTGAGTGAACTTAAACATTAGTGAATTAGTTATTTGCAGCTGCTGTAACAAAATATTATAAACTTAAACTTATATTAAAATGTTACAAACTCACTATTTTAAATTTCTGGAGCTCAGAGGTCTCAAATGAGCCTTACCAGCTAAAATCAACATGTCAGCAGAAGGTTCTTTCTGGAGGCGTCAGGTGAAAATAAGTTTTCTTACTTTTTTGGCCTTGCAAAAATTTAATGTATTTCTTGTTTTGAGCCCTTCTTCCATCTTCAAAGCCAAAAATGGCCTATCAAATCACTCCTTTCTGCCTCCCTTTTCTAGTTACAAGGATCCTCATGATTACATCGGGACTACTCTGATAATCCAATTTTTAACTGGAAGACTCTCTGATTTTTGTGATCTTATATGTGGGAAAATATAGCAACTTTTTCCAAAAAATAATGCTTTTGTTGTGGTAGATCTCATGATGGTAGCTGTCTGTGGCAGTGTTTTGTGGGGATTTCACTATTATAAATATAAAATGTAGCATGCAGTTTCCAAAGTTTTCATTTCATAACATAATTTCTAGCAAGGAAAATTTTGTTCCTGTTAGAGAAAAGTCTATTTTAAAAGTTAACAATATTCGAAGAGATAAAACACATTTTTGAATCCCATTTTAAACCAATTTACACCTATTAGGATGTGTTGCACTGAAAAAGCAAGCATCCATATTTTCAGTGTGTCAAATGCAAATATTTCCTGTATTTTGATGTTTCAGGGGTAAGAATGCTCCTCAGGTCAACTAAATTTTACCTTATACGTGACTAGTTAAATGTAGAAACCCATCAGTGTCAAGGTAAATAATACTGATTCCTGTTTCCTTATAAGATACATAATTTAAAATAGAAACGGGGAAATGGAGTGTCCCAGAAATGCCAATGTAAAATAATCAGTCTGTTAGAAGAAACACTTTATTTTCCTGATTCATGCAAGTACATATGAGGGCATCATCATATCAGAATGTTTAGTAACCGAACAACTGAGATTCTAATCCCTGTTCTGTCACCTTTTTTCTGCCTGACCTTGTCAGTCAATGTCCTCATTTTAAAAATAGAGGTTAAGGGGTGCCTGGGTGGCTCAATGGGTTAAAGTCTTTGTCTTCGGCTCAGGTCATGATCTCAGGGTCCTAGGATCGAGGACCACATCAGGCTCTCTGCTCGCCAGGGAGCCTGCTTCCTCCTCACTCTCTGCCTGCCTCTCTGCCTACTTGTAATCTCTGTCTGTCAAATCAATAATAAAATAAAATCTTTTTAAAAAATAAATAAATAAAAATAGAGGTAAAAATACAAACTTTGAGTGTTGTCAGGGAGTTGAATAAGATCAGCTAATTCTTCCAAAACCATTTATTGAATGCCTACTCACTGACAGGCAACCATCCACGAGTAAGGGATAAGGCAATGAGCAAATAAGAAAGCCGTGCTCTCTAAGAGCTCTCATTCTGGGGTAAGGGAGGCCAGGTAATACATGGATACATATAATGTATAAAATATATAGTGTGTTTTATGGCAATAAGAGCTGAATATGAACCATGGGAGAGGGATACAGAGTGCAGAGGTATGGTGCAAACTCACCGAGAGTCTGATGCTTGCTTGTCAAAGACCTGAAGGATGTGAGGAAGCTAGATGTGCTATTACCTGGAGAACAAGTTATGTCCAAAGGGAAGAGTATGTTAAAATGTCTCAAGAGGGAAGAAGCATGGAATTTCTAGGAACACAAAGAAGGTGAGTATAATTGGAGCAGGGAGAGTGAAGGAGAGCTTGACACATGTAAGTGTGGAGAACTAAACTGATACCAAATCAGAAAGATTCCCGGCTGTTGTCTTTATTACTACCCTAAGAGTAAAGGGAAGGTAATGATAGGTGGTGATAATGATAGCATGGTGGTAATATAACTGCATTTGTGTTTTTATTAAAAATCACTTTGGGGGTGCCTGGGTGGCTCAGAGGATAAAGTCTCTGCCTCCCACTCAGGTCATGATCTGAGGGTCCTGGGACTGAGCCCCCCATCTGGGTCTCTGATCAGCAGGGAGCCTGATTCTGTCTCTCGCTCTGCCTGCTTCTTTGCCTACTTCTGATATCTCTATCTTTGTGTCAAATAAATAAAATCTTAAAAAAAATCACTTTGACTTCTACTAAGATAATAGAAAGAGGACAGGAATTGAGGAAATTGAAGAAGGCTGAGTAGTTAGTGAGTTATTAGGGTGTTTCAGAAGAGCATAGACAATGGCTTATACTATGATGGTAATAAGAGAGTTAAAAAGCAGGAGACAGAGTCAAGATTTGGGACCTAGAATTAGGATTTGGTGACACATTAGAGCTTAGATATAAAAGAGAAGCCACTGTCAAAGATGACCCCCAAATTTAAATTGGCATGAACTACTGGATGAGTGCTGGGGTCTTATTCTGAAATAAGGATTAGATGAAGAGCTAGTTTGGCAGAGTGGAGTTGGGGAAGTGTGCAAACTTATGAAGTTAGTTTCGAAAAACTTGCATTTGATATGTGTGAGATGTCCAAGGAGCTGCTAAAAAAAGAAGGAGTTGAATAAATAGATGTGAAGCCACAGATAGTACCTGGCCTTAAACTGGAACAACAGACAAGCAGAGAAGTGGTATCATCAGAGATCAACCAGGCTTCAACCGGGGACAACAAAATGTGTTGAGGGAATATTGAGGAGAAGTTGGAAATCTGGGCATCTGATGACTGTGAAGGTAGAATGTGTCAAGATTCAGAGAAGTGTTAGGAGGTGAAGCAAAGATCTGTGACAGGAAAAAGAAAACAGTGAGCCTTTGAGGAATTAATTTACATTTTTTGCTCTGCAGTATCACATATTGATTTTAGACACAATTTTATTTTCACATTCTCAAGATTTGCCTTACAATGACTTTATATGTTGATAATAAGTTTCACATTTTAACTAAATACACCAGAGGGAATATAAGAGTAGAAATAGTTAAATGCTATTGAATCTCATTATTTTTCAAGAAAATTATTTTTCCAAACAACTATCACCTATTATGATTGTGACTTTTTTGCGTATTATATCATATTTATGCATTTCAAGTATGAATAGTACCCAAGCACCCTATATTTTTCTAAACTTACTAATAAGAAATGAAATACCTACTGATAATAAGCAAAAAGATCACAGTGATAGTGGGACCAAAGTACAGGAATATGTGTGTTCTTTTCCACGTAACCTATTTTATTGTAGTCTCATTTTTATTTATCTATTATTTAAATTCTTTGTTAACATATAACGTATTATTTGTTTTAGGGGTACAAGTCTGTGATTCATCAGTCTTGCACAATTCACAGCACTCAACATAGCATATACCCTCCCCAATGACCATCACCCAGTCACAGCATCTCTCCTACCCTTCTCCCCTTTTTAAAGTAAAGTGTTTCACTACATACTGTTAATATTCATATCAAAAGTAAACCAATATGCAACCACATAGTAAACAAAAAGCTACATCAAAGAGCCTTAGAATATTTACTAAAGTGACGTTAAAGAGCATGGATAACATATATTATTGGAGGAAAAGCTTAACCAGGCATTTGGCAGGAACATAAATCAGGAATAAAATGGAAAGCCTGAGTGACTAAGGGAATAATTAATTGAGTGAAAGATGGATAATTTCAGTTTGTACATAATATGCTGAGTTTAAAAGTGAACACACCTCTATCCAGCTAGAGAATTTGCAGAATTATTGAAATACCTAAGACTGTGAGAAGGAGCAATAAAATCAGACAAGAAGCAGAAGGAAAATTATTTTATAAAAGAACACATTTCAAAAAATTGTTCAAACTTTAATTAAGGACTTGGAACAGAAAGTACATCACTAGGAGAAAATGTAAGGAGAAAAATTTTGAGAGAAAACTGAAGATGTAATTTGGAGCATATAAAAATGAAATCATCAATAAGTAGCTATAAACCATAGTACTCAGTAACCATAAGATAATACATGTGCTCTCAAGAGATATTGCAAGAGGATTTATTTATTGATTAGCTCATCACATCAATCTCTGAAATCTGAGTTGTATATTGAAAAGCAGAACGTATGTGATCAAATAAGATAATTAATTATAATAATTAATAATATTAATTTTGAAACATACATCTATAAAAAACTGAAATGACCCAAATACAAAAGCACCTCAATCTCCTCTGCAATTTGTCACCTGCTCAAAAAACACGAGTCTCCATATTTCCTACCTAGTTGAACCAAAAGAACTCCGAGGGAAAGTCGTCAGTGCAGAGTGTCCATCTGCTCTTACATCTTTGTTGTAAGTGAAAATATGAACTTCACATAGACTAAGTTAAACATATTATGTTCCCCACGGACAGTATGATACAGATTAGTTTGCCCCTCCTTATTCTTGGATTTCTTCTCACCTAGCATGACTTTCTGAATTCTATGCAAGCAAACAAAAAACATTGTCTCATTTTTTACTTATTAAAAATTCCATCTACTTTTTCCTAATCTATCAATTTCCTAACTGCTATTTCTATTTATGTCACATGAAGACTAGCCATTTGAGTGTCCCAGTAATCAGAGGAAAATACATTAGATATGACTTAATTTCATGTTGTGTATGAAGGAGGAAACAGAAATGTGCACAATATTTACACAGCTCAGACTTAATTTCCACATGGTTGTCTCTTTTACTTTGTGTGTGTGTATCATTCTCATGTTTTCATCTTCAAATTACTTAGGAAGATTACGAATAGATAATTAGAATACAAATTATCTTGCATATATATATATATATATATTATTTAATATATATAATGCCTATATAATTTCTCCTAAATAAAAATCCCAGTAAAAGGAATACTAAGAGGCAATGAAGATTTTCAATGCCAGCAATGAGGCAAACAACAGAAAGGAGAAGCTGTACGAAAGAATATAAAACTCACAATTCTGGTAGCTTACCACCTCCATGGAATTTGTCATCCCTCCATGGAAAAACTGTATTCCTTCATCTTCTTAAATCTGGTCTGTGACTGTTTTTACTAATTGTATCACTTCCTGTCTCTTGAAGCTCTGAGCTTCCACATAAGAAATCCAAGCAACTGAATTATAAGTCATCCTGAGGAAGAACAATGCGACACCGCAGGTAAGTGAAGGTGTCATCTTGGACTTCCAGTCAATCAAGCCTTCAAATGACTCATGTTCCAACCTATATCTGGGCACCACATGGCACACCCAATGTAGGCTCATAAAACCATGAGATACTATTTTTTTTTTTAATCACGAGATGTTAGGGTGATGAACAAACCAATGGACAACACCATGTTTTCCTTTGGGACTGAAACCAAGTAATATAGAGAGAAGTTGGAACATGCAAGTCATGAGTACAAAGAGGAAAATGAGAATTGGTAAGGTTAACTGAGGCTATACCATGTATTGGTATAGAGTGTGGTATCTAGAGTCAGATGGATTTTATCTCCAATACTTATAGTATATATATGACATTGGGCAAGTTATTTAACTTTCTGTTCCTTGCTTTCTTCATTTATAAAATAAGGATGATGATATTACATACCTATTAATTATTAATGGAGAAAAATTAGGATTTATTAGTATCTCATACAAAGTAAAAGTTTTAACTATTAAGATAGACTATGATCGTACAACTATCATTGTGTAATACCAATGCCAAAACAGGGATTTTGACTTCAAAAAGTCCTTAACTTACTATGCCTAGTTTGCCCTTGGTTTGCAAAAAATCTTTCAGAATAGACATGAAAGTTAAGTTTGGGAACAATTTTTCTGAGGTGGTGATCATGGTAGGTTATAGGGTTGAGAGATTGAAAGCTACTACAAAAGAAGTATTTTAATGATATAAAGTTTGAGGTGATGAGAATCTTCATTAGGTGCCAGTTATTGCAAAGAAAGGAAGGGACAAGACTGGCAAATACTGTAGTACAGAAGGAAAATAAAACAGACAAGGCTGGAGGGGTGAGTTGGAAGAGATTGTAGACAAAAAAATGGCATCAAGGTTTTCAAATATCTGAGAAAAGAATTGTCACCCATTCAATGAAAGAAAGTTAGGAAGGGTGTTTTGGGGGAGAAATGTGGGAATATATGTGCTCTGTGTCCTGTAAACATCTTTCTGTTTTATGTTATGTGTTCAAATTTTAATTGTGTGAGTTTGAGAAGAGCAAAGTACCTACCAGTCTGACCACTTGTGTAACTTAAAAGATGGTGGAGGTGGGAAAAGGGTGTATAAACAAATGTGTTTCTATGTATATATAAACTATCCAGAATAGTTTATAAAAAAGCTAATACATTGCTTGGAGGGGAAAAGAGTAAATAGTGCCAGGTATTTGAGAGAGAAATTTCACAAGTTATGTTCTTTTTATTTTCAAGCCATATTACTATATAAAAGTGCATTAAAAATATGCCCCAAAGGCAGATTCAAATTTGAGTTTTGGACTGAGCAGAAAAATGTGTGGGAGATAACGGATGTGATAGTTGATATCATTGAGAGAATACTGAAACTGAAAGAATGGATAAGATCATCAAGACAAAGAGTCATAGATGAGACCAGCATAAGACTATTACCTGAAAACACCAACATATTTGGAAATAATCCTTGTCCTAGATATAACAGTTCTGGTTATGTAGACTTATGGATCAAGCCTTTTTCATATGAGACAGAGACTTGTTTAAAAATAAAATACAGGGGGGCTTCTGGGTGGCTCAGTTGGGCGTCCAAATCAATTTTGGCTCAGGTCATGATCTCAGGGTTGTGAGAACTGAGCCCCATGTGGGTCTTCATGCTCACTGTAGAGTCTGCTGGAGATTCTCCTTCACCCTCTCCTTTTGCCCTTCCCCCTACTCACACTCTATCTCTAAATAAAGAAATAAATAAATAATTTTAAAAGAGAAATAAAATATAGGAACTAAATCAAAACCATCAAGCATGTTTCTAATTATCTCATCTGTGAAGTCCTTCAATTTTTAAAGTTAACTATTGACAGATATATATATATATATATATATATATATATATATATATACACAAATAAAAAGCTAAATGTAGAACTAAAATAATTTCCACAAAATTAAGTCACCTTTGGAACTAAAATTTGCCCAATCAAATGAATATTACCAGCACCCAGAAACCACATTTATATCCTTCTGGTCACAATCCCTACAAAGGTTAGCACTATCATGGCTTCTATTACTAATTGATTGGTTTGCCTGCTTTTGTATCTTCATATACTTGGGTTTGTATACATATTTACTTTTGTATATGGAGTTTTTAAATTTTATAGTAAAATCTACCTTTTTAAGTATGCAGTTTGCAACTTCTCAGAAATATATACCTCCATGTAACTGTCGCAAAAATAAGGATATAGAACAAATTCATTGCCCCAAATTAATTCCCTGTGTCTCTTTGAAATCAACTCTCCCCCCTCCTCATGTACCTGACAGCTCTGGTCTGTCCTCTGTCTCAGCTTTGCTTTAGCAGAATTTCAAATAAATGAATTTTAAATAATTTGAATATGTTTGAGTTCCTATACTTAATATAATGCATTAGAGTTTCTTCCATGATTTTACAAGTCTTAGTCATTGATTTCTTTTTTAATGTACACATAATTGATTTATGTATCATATAGTAGAGGTATATTTGGGTGTTTTCCAGACTTTGGCAATTATGAATAAAGTCACTGTAACATTTCCATATAGGCTTTCCTGTGCACACAAGTCTTAATTTAGCTTGGATAAATAAGTAAGAGTTTGTTCGGTCACATGATAGGTGAACACTTAACTTTTAAAAAAAACCCAAGCTGCTTTCCAAAGTATCTATACCATTTTGCCTTCTCAGCACCAATGTTTAAGAGTTGTGGTTGCTCTTCATTCTTGTCTGTATTTGATGTTGTCAGTTTTAAATTTTGTTATTCTAATAAGTGTGTCAAGGTTGCATTTCCCTAATGATTAATGATGTTGGGCATCTTTACAAGTGCTTCTTTGCCATCCATATACACCCTTTGGTGAAACATTGCCGAAGTCTTTTATCCATTTTTTATTTTATTATTTTTTTAATTATTATTATTATTATTTTTTTTTTGAGAAAGATATTGAGTGGAATGGGGAGGTGCAGAGGGAGAAGGAGAGAGAGAATCCCAAGCCATCTCCATGCCCAGTGTGGAGCCAATTTCAATTTCAAATTAACGTAATACAGGAAGTGCTATGGGAACATGGAGAAAGAGAGAATTAATTTTGTTTCAAGGAGTAGAAAATCATGCCCATTAATTTGACAGTGAAGCTTAACTATAACATAACAGGAATTTGTTAAGAGAATAAGGCACAAAGTAACAGAATTCTAAGTAGTGAGGGAGGAAGAAACACAGTGAGTGTGAGAGATTAAGTTGAAATTAAACTTCTTTATAAAAAACAAGGTATTTCTTTCCAAAACAGTTAATTTCTGTCTGTTTTTTAAAAATATTTTTTATGTATTTATTTGACAGAGAGAGATCACAAGTTGGCAGAGAGGCAGGCAGAGGGAGAGGGAAGCAGGCTCCTGGCTGAGCAGAGAGCCCAGTCCGAGGACCCTGAGATTATGACCTAAGCTGAAGGCAGAGGCTTAACCCATGGAGCCATCCAGGCACCCCAAAGCTTTGTCTGTTCTTTAGTAGATTTTTACATTCTTTTAAACTTTCAGTTGGAACCTTGCATATAACAGTAAGAGTTTTGAATTTTATTTGAAGGGAATCACTGGAGAAATATGATCAAGAAAATAAAATTATATTTGTAGTTTAGACTTTTGCTATATTGTATGGTAATTGGAAAAGATTGGAGGAGATAAGGGGAGAAGCAAGAAAAGATATTTAGGAAGCTCTAAAAAATTGTTTCCAGATTAGAAACGATGGGAACTTGAACAAGAATAGAGGGGAGATAATAAACTGGAGAAGGATTTGAAATATCAAATATAAGGCTTTTTTTAATATATTGGTTATTTTATTTCAGATTACTACAAAGTAAGTCTCCTTTATGTAAACACCAAATTAATCTTCTTAGCCCCTTAAATCAGATTTACAATATTGATTTTGTGAATCACTAGGGAAAATAGTGAATGTCATATGGTTTCTACTTTATAACTTGTATGTTTTGAAACACAACCATTAGTCACTACTTAAGAACAAAAAAGATAGCCAAGATTATGCAGCAGATACCACCCACTATATGTCACACCATTAAATGTTGGAAGCTGAATTTAAACTCATCTGTTTTAAAAAAAAATAGATTAAAAAATAAACTCATCTGTTTGGCTCACAATTTTATGTTCCTTAGGTAGTCAAATGCATACGTCACATAAACTGTAACTAATACGGATGAAATGAAGATAGGGTAGAAGACTTAGCCTGCTAAATCTTCCTCTTTCTGGAGAAGACTTTGCAGAAAAGCCAGTACTCTGTTGGGGGCTGCATTTCTAAATCATTCGTTAATAATTCTCTGTATTTTGCTCTGTATTTTGTATATTATCTCACTAGCAAGAACATTAAACAAATAAAGTTATTTTAAGTAGATAAATAATCATATTTTGAACATATGATATATTCTGTGAAACAGTTTTTTTTTAATTTTTTATTTTTTTATTAACATAAAATGAATTATTAGCCCCATGGGTACAGGTCTGTGAATCACCAGGTTTACACACTTCACAGCACAGTGAAACAGTTTTTAATTGCAGGATACTCATTTTGAAATTTTTTTTTTTTAATGTCTATGATATGTGCTGGCTTTCTAATCAGTGAAGAACTGATTGTCAGTCCATGTTAAGTTTCTGTCTTCACCTGAAATTTGGTTCCAAATGCCAACATGAGGTCTTATACAGCTTTATGTATAAGAAGTACTAAGTAGATACTTGTTAACTGATTATCATAAAGCTTATAATAGTTTGTTGGGTATAGACATACCTGTCTTCTGTGCATGGTTTTTAAATCCATAGTGGATTCTTACTTGTCTTAGTTTGAAAACATTCTGTTTGGCACATGGGTACGTCTAGAAATGTAGCAGGCAAAATTTCAGATGACTTCCATACATCACTTTCTAGAGTTCACACTTTTGTGTAATTTTCTACCCTTGATAGGGACAGGGCATGTCAATTATTCTAATCAGTGGACTATGGCAAGTGGATGAGACATAATTTCCTTGATTATGGTATGTCACACAGACCCCACCTTTGCTAGCAGACTTGCTCCAGAGACTTTCCTTGCTGCACTAAGTTAAGTGGCAATGTAAAGGATGCATGCATAGTAAGGAACTGTGGGTGGTCACTGGGAAGTGAGGGTAATATCTAGAAGCTGAGTGTAGCCTGTAGCCAGCCATCACAAAAAAAAAAAAAAGAAAAAAAAAAAAGCAGGTCCTCAGTCCTGCTGGTGGAAGAAAATGAATTTTGCCAACAACCCAAGTGAGCTTGGAAGTAATTCTTTCTCAGTCTAGCCTCAGGATGAGAACATAATGCAGCCAACCTCTTGATTTCAGCTTTGTGAGACCTGAGCAAAGGAGCCAACTAAGCCAGGACCCACCTCTTGACTCTTGGAAACTATGAAATTATAAAACTGAATTCCTTTAAACTGCTAGATTTGTGATAATTTGTTACAAAGCAGTAGAAAACTATTGTGGGAAAAGTTGTTTTGATATCCTAAAGTGTCCCACAGTAAATCGGTTCCTCCTTGTTCAGACAAGAGAAAGTTAGTGTCTGTGGAGGATATTGTAAGATGAAACAGCAGTGGTACAGAACAGAAGCATAGATGGCCTCAGGTTGTTTAGGAGAGATAAGTGTAGGCATCTCATTTTTATGTGAACAGTTACAAGTAACTTATCATTCCCTCTTAAAATGTATACCTGGAAGCCTTCACACCCTCGTATATGAAATATGACATTGAGAACAATTGCTGTAGTAATAGTTACATTACACAAGCTAGTTTTATATTTAAAGCTGACATATTTTTACTGGTTTCATCACGCATTCAAAATTTCTTCTTACAAGGTGACTAAGGATCCCTAGAGAGTATCGTCACCGAGAACTCTACTAGGACAGACACTATCTCCACTTCTTTGTTAACCACAGTCAAAAGAGATGCCCTTTATATTACTGCATTTTTTTTTTCTCTAGGAGGTAGAAGGATTGGAACAGGATTACAGCAGCAATTGATTTAAAAAAAAGAAAAAATAATAACTCTTATTTGTCCTGAGAAGCAGGTGTTGGGTATTTTTGTGATTTAGAGAGTATTTTTATTGTTTCTTATCCTCAAAAATGATTATGGAGTAGTCTTGTTTTTATCTTGCTCCACTGTGGTTGGGTATCTGTGAAAACGTTTATTTTCAGTAGAAAAACATAATGGCTTATTTTTTTAGAGCTCCAAACAACTCCAAGCTGACAGCAGTCAATGATTTTTTTTTTTTTTCAACAACAAGCAGCAAATACCTTGTACCACTTTGTGCACCTCTGTAAAAGTATCTCAGGGTTGGAACTCTGAGTTGAAAGGGATACACAAATTTAATTTTACTGAATACTACATGATTGCCATTTATAATCTCATCTTTGGTGACTGGATTCCTTGGCAGCACCTGATTTTATAATTTATATTCTGTTTGTAAATTCTCCTCAATTTCTATTTCTTCCCAGTAAACTTAATTTACTTTTTTTGATGTTATTATTATTATTGTCATTATTATCATTATGGTTGTTTTCCTTGGTCCTTGTAACCTGAGTTATGAATTGTCTTAAATATTCCATAATAACAGTATTCTAACATTTTTCTCTTCTTTAACCTTTTGACCCTCCTTTCCAATTTCTCCCATCCCCCCAGTTGTCCCCCCACCTCTGGCAACCATCAATCTGCTCACTATGTCTATGAATTTTTTTGTGTGTTTGGCTTTTTTTAAGGTCCACATGCAAGAAATTATATGATATTTGTCTTTCTCTGTATGATTTATTTTATTTAGTATAATGTCCTTGAGGTCTGACCGTGTTGCCAAAAAATGGCAAATAAGATTTCATTGTTTTTTTCATTGTTGACTAGTATTCCTTGGTGTGTATATATATCACAATTTCTTTATCCATTCATCCATCAATTGACACTTAAATTGTTTCCATATCCTGGCTATTGTAAATAGTGCTGCAATGAACATGGAGTATATATATATTTTTGAGTTAATATTTTTGTTTTCTTAAGATAAATAAGCAGAGGGGCACCTGGGTGGCTCAGTTGGTTAAGCGACTGCCTTCGGCTCAGGTCATGATTCTGGAGTCCCAGGATCGAATCCCACATCAGGCTCCCTGCTCCGCAGGGAATCTGCTTCTCCAGCTGACCTCTCTTATGCTCTCTCTCATTCTCTCTCTCTCTCAAATAAATAAAGTCTTTAAAAAAAAGATAAGCAGTATTCCATTGTGTATATATACCACATCTTCTTGATCCATTCAAATAGAATTGCTGTGTCTTATTGTAGTTTTATTTTAAAATTTTTTGAGGAACCTCTATATTGTTTTCCATAGTGACTACACCAATTTACATTCCCAGCAATAGAGCACAAGCATTCTCTTTTCTCCACAACTTCATCAACACCTATTATTTCTTGTCTTTTTTAAAATAATAACCATCATTATATTTATTATTGTTTCACCAGTCCTTGTATTCTGAGTTATGAGTTGTCCTAAGAATTCCATTATGATATTTTTAAAATTTTTAATTAGAAAAGAATTATATCAAGTTACAGATATTACTTAAGTAAATTATTTAAGTAAATTCGAAGAAACCTTAGAGTTAAAAAAAAATGGATACTATTTTAGAACATGATTTAGAGCCTTCCAACCTACATGAATGTGCTAGAATGGTTTATTTAACCAAGTAAATAGAATAAAAGCTAATTTTTTTTTCTCCAGTACATAAAACAATGCTAAAAAAGAAATTTGGATTTCTGTTATGGACTGAATGCTTGAGTCCCTCCAAAATTCTTTGGCTGGACCTCTAATCTTTTGTATGATAGCTCTTAAAGAAGACACATTTGGGAGGTAATTAGGTCATGAGACTGAAACGCCCATAAACAGGATAAGTGCCTGTAAGAAGAGACAACATGGAGCTTGTGTCTTTTCTTTCTGCCTTTTACCATGTGAAGATACAAAGAGAAAATGGCCATCTGCAAAACCAGAAAGAGGGTCCTTACGAGACACCAAATCTGCTGGCACCTTGTTCAGGGCTTCCAAGCCTCAAGAAAAATGAGAAATAAATGTTTATTGCCTAGGCTACTCAGTCTATGACAATTTGTTACAGCAATTTAAAGTAGGACAATTTATTTTTGGAAAATAAAGAGAAATGTACACTTTCTATACTTATATGCGGTTTATTTTCTGTTTTGTTTTTTTTTTAAAGATTTTATTTATTTATTTGACAGAGAGAAATCACAAGTAGATGGAGAGGCAGGCAGAGAGAGAGAGGGAAGCAGGCTCTCTGCTGAGCAGAGAGCCCAATGCGGGACTCGATCCCAGGACTCTGAGATCATGACCTGAGCCGAAGGCAGCGGCTTAACCCACTGAGCCACCCAGGCGCCCCTATTTTCTGTTTTTTTATAATTAAATGTACATACTAAGAAGTAATTAAATCTGATGAGAAGTATTGCTATATGCCTTAAATTTACTAAACTTGGAAGAAAATACTGTATACAATTACACAAAAGATTCATTTTAAAAAAACACCTGTTTTAATTATCTCTTAGTTACACATGTATATATTTAGTAACTGGTTTGCAGTTTTGGCTGATACTTAGCAAAGTAACTAGAATGCTTTAAATCCTAATAAATATGTTAAAAATTAGATCCAGAACACATTATCATAATAAAATTAGTATTAGTATTATTGTACACTGTGGGGTAAGTTTAGATAGATGTTATGAAGTTCATATTTTATACAATATAAGAAACCAACAAAAAGGGAAAATTGTAAGTACAGAGAAGTTTAAATCCAGGTGTTAATATCCCTTTGACAACTGGAATTGATGATAATCTTCATGACCAGCTGATTTGTATTGGTTGATCTAGAGTAACATCATTCACTGTCAGATTAATATTTAGTATCTGAAAAGAAAGCAAAATGGTAATTATTGTTTAATCAGAGTAAGATTTTTTTTGTTTTTTTAACAAAGACTATTTCCATGTATAAATTTTCTCTAATAGAAGTTTCGTTTCTCTTTTTTTGATGAGTTTTTATTTTAGAATGTTCACAACTATTTCAGTAATAATCTCACCCAACCCACTCGTAATACAGATAAAAATAAATCCCAGAGAGGTGGAGTGGTTGTTAAAAGACTGTGAAAAACTAAAACTATTTACTAATTATCTTGATTTCTATTGTTGTATTCTTTCTCCCTATTCTTAAACATGGAATTATTTATAATTCTATTACATAAATCTCTATGCTTCCAGCCCTCAAATATGAGGACATATTTATACACAAAAATTAGACTGGAAATATGCTTTCTTTTGTGTCAATCCCAAAATGCTTTAGGATGCACAATAATTTCAGTTCTGTTGTGTTACTTTCTTTCACTGGACAGAATCTCAATTAGACTATGTAGGGACTAATTATGGAGGTTACTGAGTAGCTCTAGCCAATCATCTGTAACATTTTTATGATATGATGATTTCATTAGACCTTACCACTGCTTTTTCGCCAACATATCACATGATTTTTCTGTCTTAGCTCAGAAAATTTAGATTCAATCATCAAATATGCAAGAGAAGAGGAAGACAATCCACATTCCTTTACTGCTTACTGAAAACCAGGTACTCTCCTACTGGCTTTATAAAACATATTCTTCACTAAAAAACAACATTCTAGGATTTATTTCCCACACTGTATAGTAGAAGAGTTTAAAAGGTAAAATTAAATAATTTTTAAAAATGTATATTTGCCAAATTAGAAACTGATCCATCTTACACCAAAACCTAACCTATTTTTTTTAATACATCAAAAGTGAAAAGGAACAAGTACATCAGATAGCTTTTAATAACTGTACAAGAGGCAACAAAACCTAACTGTTGCCAGGAAAATGTTTTTAAAACTGTATTGATAGAGAGGGGCCTGGTGGCTCATTCAGCTAAGTGTCTGGCTTCCATTCAGGTCATGATCTGGGGGTCCTGAGATTGAGGACACCAGCGGGGGGTCCCTGCTCAGTGGGGAGTCTTCTTGTCCCTCTCCCCACTCCCCCTCCCCCTGTTCATGCTCTGCTTCTATCAAATAAGTAAATACAATCTTTTCAAAAAATAAAATAAAATGGGGTGCCTGGATGGCTCAGTGGGTTAAAGCCTCTACCTTCAGCTCAGGTCATGATCCCAGGGTCCTGGGATTGAGCCCCACATCTCTCTGCCCACATCTCTCTGCTCAGGGGAGCCTACTTCCCTCTCTCTCTCTCTGCCTGCCTCTCTACCTACTTGTGATCTTTGTCTGTCAAATAAATAAATAAAATCTTAAAAAAATTGCATTAATAAAGTAATTAAATCAAGATTTGCATATAATTCCCACACTGATGGAGAAGGCCAACAGAATAAAGAAAGAAACTGACCACTCTCTACTTTTAGCACGTATCTATAAAGGTTTGAATCCCTAGGTACTCATAAGTATTTGTTTTATTAAATGAATTTAGAAGGAACTGCTCAATTGCTGGTAGGTAAAAATAATATCTACTTTTGGAATCAATGAAGTAATAAAATATTGTAAAAATTCCTTCTAAATACTTAAAAGTCTTTGTGAATATGTTTGGAAGCAGTGGAATGAACTTTCTTTATAAATTATGTGGAATGAACTTTCTTCATAAATTATGTGTTTTCATACCAAGCATCTGGTTAAAATGAACTTGAAATAATACTTGATATGTTTAAAATATCTTTTTTGACATTGTTCACCTTAGTGTTTTGGTTTATTTTTGTAGTAAAAATTATGAACTTTATTTTTGCCAATGCAGTACTAAATAAGGAGCAAGAAAATATATATGTCAAATTATCCTTTTTAATCTGATTGAACATTGGGCAGTTCAAATACACTGATTGCTAATTGTGATATTAACCATTGACTATCTATTCCTGGAGAATTAACTTTCCCTTTGAAGGACTCAGTTTCTTGGTCTGCCACATGAGACCACTGGCTTAAATCAGTGATTCCCTTACTTTGTAATTTTAGAAACCAGTGAAATTTTCAAAAGAAGAAAAATGGGGGTGAGGCACTGAGTTATTAACTTTTATTTTACCAAGGAAGGACATTAAGTATACAAAACTCTAATTTTCCAACCTTGATATAACTTAAAGAAATAAAAGAATTTTGATGCCAAAATAGTAATTAGAACATAGTTCTACATTAAAGGGGAAATAACACTTGCCTACAAAACACCAGCAACAATAGAGCAGTATTAAGTTTCAAGTGGATAGAATGATCTTCCAGGTGCTGTTTACCCCTCAGCTTTGTAAAATTCTGTGAGGACACAAGACTGTGGCCCAAGACACAACCATTATTTTTTTAAGTTGAAGTCAGTCAAATAACCGACTGTTTTTAAGTTAGGTATTGGAAGTACTTGTTGATTAACGGCTAGTAATTTTTATCCAGCTCTAACACTAACAGGTAATACACACACAAAATTTTAGTAGTAGAACCAGAGCCTTGTACTTGGATCATTTCTAACAGTTAGCTGTTGACTAGAATATATATGTAGAACATATATAGAATATATGTTCTTTGAAATCCACCTTTTTGGGACATGGATTCCAGAATTTAGAATTGGAAGGAGCTGAAGAGACTGTTCACTTGCATATTCTTATTGAATTTGAAAGAAAAGGAAGGCTTAAAATTATTTGTTCAAAATAAAAGAACTAATTATTGGTAGCAATGGAAATTTAACATAAAAATTCCAATACCTTGTTTAATGTATGAATTATATCCTTGTATACCTGTATGTCAAATTATTCAAGTGCCAATTCTATTAATTTTGCAAGGATTTCCAAACATACTTTATCCAAGGTGCATTAAATACTTAAATGTAGACATTTTATATTTAAAAAAAATTTAAGGCATTTTACCTTATAGGGATAACAGTGACTTAGAGGCTTAATGTAAATTGAATCTTGCTTTGATTACATCAGGAAAATTGTAACACAGGTGCCACTAGATTGATTCATATGACAAGTTACTATGAATGATAATATGGAGATCGATTAGGAAGTTTAAGGAGAATAAATAAATAACAGAGGTGATAGGTGACCCATAATTATGTTTCATTAGGTTTAGGAAATAGAAGACATCCATATAGATGTTTTAAAAACTCCATTATTTTTTTCTTGTATCACTTACCTCCTTGTCTAGGTTTTCACTAAATTTAACTACTTCTCTATTTCCGTTATATATAAGAATAACCTCATTAACAGCAGTCTTTCCTTTCCCCCATATGTTGATGAATCCAAGCCTCATTTCATTTTTGTTTATGTAACCATTTTTCAGTATAGTGGTTGTCAAGGTATTCTATAAAGACAAAGACAAAGAAGTAATGTAAACCCTCACTTTCAAAAGCAATTAAATCTTTTAAAGCATACATTTGTTAACCAAAACGTATTTCATAGTATAGCAAATTTTTATTCATATTTTTCAAATGAGGTATGTTATACAAAAATGTAAAATATGGAAATATAAAATATGGAACAAAACTTCAAATATTATTTAACTGACATACCTTATTTAAATTAAATTGTGCCAAGAAATATAAGCCTTTTTCATAGGTGTCTGTAGAGAGACAAAAAGATTATATATTTATATTTCCAAAGAAGAAAAATAATAAAAACTAGAATAGTTTGGTTCTCTTTTCTAGTATAAAGTGTATCAAATACCATCAATGCATATCTAATTTTTCTCTAAGTTTATTTAACTTGTTCAAAAACTGTCCAAGGAGCACTTTAATATGAAGGATGAGTCCCCAGAGAGGATCCTAGAAGAACAGGGCAGGTTGGTGTGTGTGTATTTATTTGTTGGAGATTAATGCTAGAGTAACAGGTCTAAAATCACCTTAACATGTCTCTGGCAGGGTGAAAAAAGTATACTAATAAACAGAATTGGGTGGTGATATTGGTGGTCACTTACCAGCCATTTCAATGACTGACAATATAATAATGTTTATAAAGCAAAATGAACATGATGGAAACTTACTCTAGTGTCATTTGACAAAAAATATTCAATTGCTGGGGATTATAAGAGATCTATTGAAATCAAACTGATAAAACATGGGGTTTATATTCATTTCTTTACCTAATTATAATTTTACCATATTTAAAATCAATTTTTAAAATAATTTGACAGCTAAAATATAAGTGCTTACTATTTGTCAACTTTTAAGTACTTTATCACACTGCTCCAAGAGGTATGTCCTTTTTATTGTTCTCATGGTTGAAGAGGAATGTGAGCTCCAGAGAAGTTAAATAAATGGCTGAAAGTGAGTCAACTAATTATTAACAAAATCTGGAATAAAGTCCAAATTTACCTGAATTCTAAGACTGTGTTTATATGTAAAACAAAACAAGCATAGGTAAGGCAGAAAGGCAAAAGTAAATTAAATGCATGACTGAAACAAGTGTTAAAATAACATTGAAAAAGTAACAAATTTTACTTTCCTTTTCAAACTTATACATGTCAGAATTTTGTTAAATGATTATTTTTAAAACTGCTTAATCTGTAACTAATTTTGCCTAATCTACAATCTTTACTTAATATACACAAATTTTGAGATAATTTTACAATAGTCTCCCTTTATGTGGGGGTATACACTCTAAGATCCCCAAGCCCTGTATATACTAAGATTTTTCCTGTAATACTTACCTCTGATACAGTTTAATTTATAAATTAGTCACAGAAAGAGATTAACAGTAACTAATAATAAAATAGAACAACTATAACAATATACTGTAATAAAAGTTATGTGAATGTGGTTTCTCATTCTCAAGATAGCTTACTGTTCTATGCTTATTCTTGTTGTGATGATGGGAGATAATAAAATGCCTAGGTGAGGAGATGAATTGAGATGAATGACTTGGACATGGAGATGCAGCATTAAAACTACTGCTGATCTCCTCACACTGTAAGAGGGAGGATCGTCTGTTTCTAGACAAGGGTTTTCCATGGGTAACTGAAAATGCAGAAACCAAAACCATGGATAAGGGGAAACTGCTGTATTTTATCTTTGATTTTCTTTGAGAGAAAAAAATATGTCAGCAAATAGTATTTTATAAAATGTGAATATACTTAGAGAAGGAAATAGTTCTGTGCCTATTAATTAGATTGATGGGCTTGCTGAGAGAGAACACTTCTTTGGAGAGTCTGACCTGCTGAAACATATGTTATATATTGTTGTTGCTGTTTATTCAAGAATTCAAGGAATTATCTGAAATCTTCATACGGAATTACAACAAATATACTGAGTTTGTCAGATACAATTAAAAAAAAAAAACAAATATAATTGGCCAGAATAATCTTATATGCTTACATAGAGAGATAATAAATAAATATTTGAAGTATGTTTTTTCTTACTAATGATTAAAAAATAAAATCTGCTATGAAACTTTAATAGGGCAAAGGTCATACCAAGTTCTTTCATCTATATCTTAGTTTGATAGGAAGACCAGGAGTAAAATTTCTAAGAGAAGCATTGTCTCCCTTGCTGTTCAAATGAACTAATTTATTGGATAGGTACATAAATTCAAAGGTTCTAAGACAAGAATGCAAATGTATAACTCAACTTTACAACCCTGGAAAACTGTAGGCAAATTTAAAGTGCAGCCTGCTGGGAGCAGGTGAGAAAGACTGCAAACTTTGTAGAACCCCAGTTGACATGCTAACAAAGGTCAGAACTCTAAAAACATAGGGTTTTCATAAGTGACTCTTAATCTCACAAAACAGAGGGTTGCTGGGGGGAGGGGGGTTGGGAGAAGGGGGGTGGTGTTATGGACATTGGGGAGGGTATGTGCTTTGGTGAGTGCTGTGAAGTGTGTAAACCTGGCCATTCACAGACCTGTACCCCTGGGGTTAAAAATATACTATATGTTTATAAAAAATAAAAAAAAAATTAAAAATTAAAAACATAGGGTTTTAATTGATAGCGGTTGATTCTTCACCTTAAATCAAAAGATAGTAGGAAAAAAATTTTTTGTTTTGTTTTTAAGAGTCTTGCTTTGATTGATTCATATGATTCTTGTATCAACCTTCCAATATACTTTATTTACTAATAAATTGATTCCCGTTTATTAGGGTTGCAAAATATTAACTATGATATAACTAAAAAAGTTGAAAAATACATGTCTTGGCTAGTAATGAAAGATCTCTCTTCTGCAGATAGCTTATTTTCATTGCACTGAACCGCCCTGTGAGAACATCAGCTCCACATGGATGTTAGTTTTTAGGACTGATGTTTGTTTGAAGAGAATGTTCAGAACTCCCATCTAGTAGAGTGACACTGTTAATGGCAGTCAACAACCCTAATCCACAACTAGTGTTTACTTAACAGCACACTAATCACCTGAAGGTGATACCTGGGCTTCTCCCCAAATTAATGGAAATTAAATGGTCCTTAGGATCTGCATCTTCAATAAACTACCCTAATAAACTACCCTAAGGGATTCTGTGACAATGATCAGAAAAGCACACATGGCTGGGAGCCTAGCAGTTCTGTCTGGTCTAAAGAAATGACTTTATAACTCATATTACTCTATGACTATAGAGTAAACATAGATCTAATTTTAAATCCTTAAACTTTTCATGTAAATAATATTGAATTAAAAAAACAAATACGCATAAAGTACAGAGATCAAAGTCAAGTTTTGTTTCTAGGCTATCTCATGTTTTAGAGGCATCCTTTATGCATTGCCATGTGCACATGGAATGTGGCGTTTCAGTTCAGGTGACCTCACACGTACTGAATGTCTCTCATGTAAATGGCATGAGCTACTTTCTGGGAGTAACAAATGATCAATATACATTCTCTGTCCATACATGTTTCTTAGTTATTCAGACATTTCCCATAGGATTAACTACATTTAGGGTAAGAGGAAAGTCTTTGATGCTTAGAACATTACGTTTTAAAGTTGATTTAGCTAATTATTAAGCTACTTTAGCTTTGGATAATTTTATTAGCCTTTCATTCAGCTTCCAAGGTACAAAATAGATAACATAAAAGCAATGTGAGATAATATGTATGCCATCAATTACATTTATCTATTAAATGGAACACTCACCGATACTCTCTCCATCATCCCAAAACAGAGATCCCTGTGCCGTCTGATTATTATCTGCAGCAACAATGAGCTTCATGTAATTTTTTCGACTAAAAAAAATATATAATTTTACCTATGTTTATAGAATACCAGACTTCAGTTATGATATAGCAGCCATATGAACAACCAAAGGAAAACAAGTAAGAATATTAACAATGAGAATACAAACTGTTTTCAACAGAGAAAATGAAAGGTCTTCCCTTAATAATGAGTTACTGGGAATGACATAAACCATAAAATCCTTCATATTTAACAGAAAATATGCTTGCCTTTTGATCTCAAAAGATCACCTACTTAACAGATCAAAGGGGGCTTCATTTATAATGGTTTAAACCATATTAAGTTAATTGATATATTTATTTAGTATTCTTTCTGCTAATCTGGACACTGACCATTAAACATGAATATTTATATATTGATATTTAATACTAATTTAATATAATTATATTATATTAATTAACATTTATTATATTAATATGCACTGTTATATATGTTATTATATATGCTATTATAGCATATATAATAGTGTTTTATCTGTTATAATTTAAACCTTTCTCGCATTTCCATACATGAATCACTGAGTTATCATTGGAAATTATTAATAAGAATGTGAAGAGTAGCATGAAAGTTATAATTTCTTTTTTTTTTAATTTATCATTTGACAGAGATCGCAAGTAGACAGAGAGGCAGGCAGAGAGAGAGAAAGAAGCAGGCTCCCTGCTGAGCAGAGAGCCTGATGTGGGGCTCGATCCCCGAACCCTGAGATCATGACCTGAGCCGAAGGCAGAGGCTTTAACCCACTGAGCCACCCAGGCGCCCCAAAAGTTATAATTTCTATCCTTGAAATGGACAATACCTCCCAAGCTGGTGCCTACACAGATCCATCTGTGAACTAAGATGTGCTTCCTTGCTGACTGTACAAATGATTTGGTTTGACAGACTCATATTTTTAAGGAAGGATTTATCAGACAAATTATGCTTAGATATAATTGTCTTTTCCTATCACAAATGTTGAAAGTTGTACTGCCATGAACTGCCCTAAAATATCCATAACATTAGAGTTCAAATCTCTACAGCAACTTAATAAAGACATTATTATATCTCAGTATGAATACCTATATATATTTACATGTAATGTATATATTTCAAGTTCATAGTTACAGGTGTAAGAGATAAATATATATTAACAACATTTAAAAACTGGTTTAACCCACAATTTTCCAACATACTTAAAATTTAAGATTAAAAAGTGTTTCACAGTTTACATTCTACCCTTTCTATATACCTAGCCCTAATAACCTATTTACTGTACCCCTCTAAGCACACACACACACACACATACACACACACACACTGGCCTCTCTACTTGTCTTTTATAACAAAAGGATTCTTTGAGGTCCAATTTATAAATGTTCTCGTCTGTGAAGCCCTCATTTCTCAGATATAATTGTTTTTCTGCTCTTAAATTAATATCAGGGTAGAGTATTGAAAGAAATGGATCTGGATTATTTTAGGAGATAGAAAAAGTCCATGCATGTCAAATAGGGCTGTCAGCATGTAGATCACCAAATGAGTGGATACAGCACGAGAAGAGAAGAATCAAGACTGAGTTTCCAAATCTGAATGTGTAAACAGGAATTTAGGCAATGGAAATAGACACTCTGGTCAGAGGATTCACTTTTACATCAGTCACATAAGCCAGAGTAGAGCCATGATCCTTGGTAGATTGGATATAATGCTGAGTGAGAGGGAGAGAATACCAGGTTGGGGTCCTAGGTCAAAGAAGAGAAGGTCTTAGCCAGATCATCAGTTATGAATGATAATGTCTAGAAAATATGAATTAATAAGAATTATCTTTCATCTTTATATGGGATGAGGCTGCTAAAAAACAGGGCTGGTTCTTCTGTGGGCAGCAGTGTACTTGTAGTTTGAAGAAGCAGTGATATTGTCAATGGATATCTACATTTTCATAAACTAGAGTGAGTTTGGAAATACTTCACAGGACTGACAGAGGGAGTTAGAAAAAGTGGAAGGAAAAGGAAGTCCTCTGAACAATATTTGCTTAAAGTTTATAGAAAGTTCATTTAAGAAATCATGTTTCAATGAAGTAAGTAATATTTCTTTCCACATGTCAGAAATCAAAAATGAGTACTTAGATAAGGCAGCCACTCAAAATACAAGAGATTCAATTGCCAATACAGAAGACAAGAAGTTTTAGTTGGTATTTTGATCTAGGAAACTTTCTTACTATTAGAAGGACAATTTTTTGTGAGTCTCAAATATCTGCATATCTTGCATACGGGTAGGGATGTACAAAGGGAGAGGGAGAAAGAGAATATCAAGCAGACTCTCTGATGAGCACAGAGCCCTGTGTGGGACTTGATCCCACGACCCTGAGATCATGACCCCAGGAGAAATAAAGAGTTGGATACCCAACTGACTGAGCCACCCTGGTGCCCCTAAATTATATTTTAATGGATGCTTTTAAAGTAAACAGTATTGGAAGATAGGGCATTGTTTGTTTTTAAATTAATTTTTTAAAAAATTTACTGACCAGTATAATAAATCCCCTTAAAAGCAAACAATGAAGAGGTTTGCTTACAGCCCATTATAAAGGGCTGAGTGCCTAAGCCTGGAGTTCCGTAGCTGTGACACAACCTCCTACATGTGCAGTTTCTGTCTAGGCCTAGGTCATCCCCATGGGACTTCAGGGACAAGGAAACCCCAAGCAAACATGAAATTCAAGTCTCTTGCTATGCCATGAATAAGAAAGGCGTTTGTCTCTTACCCAACATCCATGACACTGTGGCAGAGTAACTTGTTCAGTTGGAAATAAGGTAAAATCTCAGACCCTTCCCAGTTCCTGACAATTCTAGCAGGACATATCTCAGAATTTAATCTGAGCTCTTATAAATACTTCACTTACCTGTGAAATGTGTTTTTATCAGGCTCCTGACATGGTAGGATGTGACCACCACGGACATGTAGGTTTATTGTATCTAAAGGAGTATAAAATTCATGAAACTGCCCTCTGACTTTAATATCTTGGCCCTGGAAATGAGGAGGTTGGAAGGAATAACATAAGTGGCAAGAAATGGAATCATCAGCAATATTGGTGTTTGATATATCAAACAAAAATACTGATGTAAGTACATCAATTGATACACATACAAAAATTAATAAAAACTCAAACACGTATTTGAGAAATCATGTTACTTAAAGTATATACTTAGTTCTTAGTTATTAATAGCTTTGAAAGTAATTTACCACCATTTGTTTTTGTGATACTCTCATGCAGAAAATTCATGGGTTTTCAAAGGTCACAAAAGTTATTCCTGGCTTGTCATATACGTTATTCTTGGAAGGACTATATAACCTTTAATGGTAATTTTGCATATTGATACAGGACAATGACCTTCTTGTGTACAATGTTATGTTTATTCAGTAAAATAAATCAATGACTCCATAATAAGCTACGGCAGAATAAATTAACTCTTTCACTGTGTATTAATTTGATACAGCTATAATTAGCAAGAAATATCTTACCTTTTTAAGTGTAAAGTAAACCAAATATGTCACCAATGAAAAAGCTAGTATAAAACAGTTACTCATATGTTTTTAGTCAATTCCCCAGAATTCCCTAACCACTTACCGTATGATAATCAAACCACCGAGCATCAGGAACATAGCCTATTACAGACTTAACACTCTGGAATTTAAAGATACAGTCATTAAAAACATATAGGTCAAGGAAAATAATATTTTGTGAACAAAAATATATGATAGGACTTACAGGTTCCAACACAGCAGTAACCAGAAATGCTGGCCCCCACAGGAACTGCTTGAATATATCCCATGTTATCTTGTCATTAAAGAACCTTGACAGAATATTTACAAATAATTAAGTCAAAGAACTTCATTTCTCCTGAATATCATAAAATAATTATTCAAATCACATTTTGCTGTATAAACTTTTGTGGACTGAAGTGAAAACCAAACTATAAACAAATCAAAAACAATTCTATCATTTGGAATTTAATGTTAAATAAGTAGTGCAATATTTTACAAGTTAATGTAAACTATAACCATACTTCCTGACAAAACACAGAGAATTTCTGTAAGGCCAATTAAATGAGAAATCTTTGAAGAGAATTCACAGAGGTACAAATATTAACTTTACCTTGTAGAAGTTCAACAAACTAGGAAACATGAGTAACAAATAGTCTGGAAGAGAAGTGTGAGGAAAGTGTGCTATACGAAATCTTGATTTCGTGCCTGTGTGGCTCAAGTCGGTTAACCGTCTGCCTTCAGCACAGGTCAGGATCCCAGCGTCCTGGGATGGAGCTCTTACCAGCCTCCCTGTTTGGCAGGAAGCCTGCTTCTCCCTCTGCCTGCCACTTCTCCTGCTTGTGCTCTCTCCCTCTCTCTCTCTCTTGCTATCTCTCTTTGCCAAATGAATTAAATAAATAAATAAATAAATAAATAGAAATCTTGATTCAGTAATTAAAAAAAAATTTGTTTCCCAGAGTTCATAATAATAAAAAAAGAAAGAAAGAAAGAGAAATGAGCAAAAGAATAAAAAAGATTTTGCTTCTCTACTTAAATTAGAGCTCACTGAATAGTGCATTTAATGTATTTCTGAATTTCAGGTACAAATGTTTGGAAACACCAAAATCTGTTCTTCATAGTTCCAGAACAGTCACTATTAAATGTCCAAATTTTTTTCTCTAACTGAAACAGAACTGCACATTTCAATTTGTTCTTTTGTTGTTGTTTCACTCTTCTACAAACAGATTCATGCCAAGGTGGACTGCTGAATTTACTGCTTCCTGGACTTTTTGTGGGATAAAGGGCCAAGATGTACTCAGTAGGACAAGAGTCTGCAAAGTTAATAATAATGTTTCTGATTGGGGATTCAGTTTAGAGCTTATACTCTGACTCTTCTGGGAAGTTAATAGGGAGAAGACAAACTGTGGAAATAATAGAGGCAGATATTAATAGAAATTTACCAGAAATAAAGAATGGATTATGGTAGATAAATTAATAAAGTAACTGGTGGATAATATAAACTTAGGAAAACCTGTTATGTTTAAGATCCCGTCATCAGAACAGATGGCATATTGATCAACCTATTACGTTTGTCATTTTGCCTTGCATACTATTATTTAATTTAGCAAATATATGCTGTGTATTTTTACTGATTTATCAATTGTACCATCTAACAAATCACCTCACTCAATTACTCTGGTAATATAGTGTGTGTGTGTGTGTGTGTGTGTGTGTGTGTGTGTGTGTGACATAAACAAAAAGAGTTAGCTGGTATTTGCCTTAAAAATAGGACAAGCTACAATTTTTACAACTATGCTAGTAGAATAGAATTTTAAGATTTGATCATATATCAGTTTAAGCTTTAAGGAGTGAATCCAAAACAATTTTCTAAGCAAAATACTAGCACTGTTCTAGGGTGCTCTATAACACATCTCCAAGAAAAGGTGAGACAGTTTTCTTCAGTTAGGCATACATATATATGGTAGATTTACTTAACTGTTACTAACTTCAATTAATCAAATCATTGTGTAGAGATAATATTACTTGCCTTCATTTTTAAAATATTCAATATAAAAAGATATATAAATCGAAACACTAGGAATATAGTAATTATAAAAATTATAACTTTTCAATAACTGATTAATGTTTTATTTTATTACCACCCTGTTTATTAATACTTATTTATGTAAATGTTTATTAACCCAAATTTTAAATTAAAATAGCAATGAAAACACTTCCAATTTCAAATATTCTACACTTTATGAGATTACTGAGTAAATTAAATGAAATTTGTCCCCTTTTGGCAAAAAAAAAAAAAAGAAGAAGAATTTGTGCTTACTCATGCAAAAGGGGTCGAATAACAGTGCCCCCATGAGCATGAATTTCATGCATCTGTGTATAGAAGTAAGGCAATAAAGTGTATCTAATATTTAGAATATTCCTTGACATTTCAGAAAAAGTTGCATTCCAGGAAGCAGGATCTTGTCTCTGAAACAAAGCAGAATGAAATAGTCATAAGCTCTTGTCCTTGTTTAAATCATAATTTTCAAATACATGATTGGAGAATAAAAAGTAGAAAATAATATTCATTCATTGCATGTGGTATATACTTTCTTCACAAATATCACAAAGATCTTATGCAGTAATATTTCTATCTCATATGATGAAGAAAGAACATATTTTAATTAAAAATGCAAATAGCTTGATTCACTTTAGATGAACATATGTAAAAAGCAGTTCATATTTGAATAGGTAGCAAATACATTGTCAATCATGGTGATTATCAGTATAGGGATGAAAAGACTAGAAAAGAAATAAAATGCTGTACAAAAGCCGATATAGACATGCAGAGCTCATTTTGGTGATGCCCCCACACTGTGTGTTCTCATGAGAAATGGATAAATTATGATATGAAAGAATTAATCGAATAGGAGAAAGAGAGGACCTAATTAATTCTGAATAAGAAAGAAGGGCATGCCCTAGTCTCCTCTGGAATATGCACTCAAGGTAAAAACGAAAATTAACACTGCAAAGATTAAAACCTGTTCAAAATGTTGTGTGGCACCTGAGTGACTTAGTCCATTAAGCATCCAACTTTTTTTTTAATAAAGATTTTATATATTTATTTGACAGAGAGAGAGCATGAGTAGAGGGAGGGTCAGATGGAAAAGGGAGAAATAGTTTCTTTGCTAAGGACAGAGACCTATGTGGCTCAATCCCAGGATCCTGGGATCGCGACCTGAGCCAAAGGCAGATAGGTAACTCACTGAGTCACACAGGGACTCCAATCCTCCAACTCTTGATTAGGCTCAGGTCATTACCTCAGAGTCAAGGGATGGAGCCCCCCATTAGACTCTGTGTTGAGCATGTTGCCTGCTTAATATTCTGTCTCTCTCCCTTTGCCCCTCCCCCCACTTGCACAGCTCTCTCTTTCTCTAAAAAAAAAAAAAAACAACACGTTGCATTTACTGGTTAAAATATAGTAGGGACAGTGATTCATATTTTACATTTTAATTTGTACTAGGGAAAAAACAGGCTGCCACATAACTCCAGGGGGCAATACTTTCCATGTTTTTTGCTGGTATCAATAGGAATGATGGTATTAAGAACTATGCCATATCCATACAGATGCCAACTTTTTTTAGATTTTGGTAGTAAAGCTTTATGATGACTGTTACCATTGTTATATGGAAAATAATGTTAAAATAGGCAAAACCTTGAAAGTAAAGTGGTTCAAAAATTAGTAAACAGTAACTGATCCTATTGTTACCACTTCCAAAGATAAGAAGAGGTAAAAATCATCTCTTAACTTACTGACCTCGCTGACATTATTTCAATTTTAACAATACAGAAGAACTTAATTCTAAACTGTGCATCCCTAAATTCAATTATACTACCTCATAATTGAACTTAAGTTGAGGCTTCTGTTCCATAGATTTTTATTTAAAAATACTTCCTCAGTTTTTTCTTCCTCCATTTCATCTTCTCCAAAACTCCAGCCACCTCCCATCTTGGAGGTTTTCACTTGCACCCTCTACCTGAATTCTCTCCCATATCCTTATATTGGTTTTGGTTGCTGTGCTTCACTCAAGTCTCCACTCTAACGCTTAAGTCATTTCAAGCAAGAGGACCTTCCTAAGTACTGCTTCTAAAACTGAGTCCTCATAAATCCCTATCACTTTTGCTTTCACTGTTTTCCCTCATATGCATTTATTTATATCTGGCTATATATACACACTTACATATACATATTTGCCTATTATCTCTATCCTGCCTACATTATATGAATCATGGGGCAGGGAATTTATAAATATTAAATGGTAGACTCTTAATAAATACTTGTTGAATAAATCCCTGTGCAGGTTTTTATTGATTCATTTTACTCTTCCAATGTTACAGCTTCCTAAATTGCATTATTGACAGCAAGTTATTCTTATTCCAACAAGTTATGTTATTGCCAAACTTTCTTCCAAAATGTAGTCTCATACTGCCTTCTATCCTTATATAGATTTTCATTTTCTAAAATATATCCTTCCCTCTAACACTTCCCAGGATGGACAAAAAGATTTCACAGCACGTGATAAGCTCCACCACTCAGTTACTACTGCTAGAACCCATCCTTCAAAGACCAGCTCTATCTGCAACTTTTCCATGAGGTGCATTTTGATAATTCATCTTTTCTCTGCACTTCACTAAAAGTCAATATCACAAAATTTAGCACTTAATTAGGTATTGCCTCTAATTATTAATACATTTCTATAACTTTTAATATTGTCACCTCTCTTTTCCAAAAATTTCTTTCAGACAATTTAGTAACATGGAGAGTTGTGCCACAACACAAGAATTAGCCCCCATAATTCCTTTTTCTTTTTTTTTCTCGATTTCTCAACTCATTATCTTAACATTTGCCTTTTAAATCTGCTCATTTTCATACACTGATAGTAGTATTTCAAATGACTTTTCCCTGATTATTTAGTTTGAAGCTGTTTTTTAAATTGTTTTGTCTCAGTTGAAAGAAGTTCAAGAAGCGGGTTTTTTTTCTCCCCTGACTATTCCAAAATTATACAGAACAGCAGTAAGTATGTCAGCTAACCAAGTTCTAAAGTCCAAAGTATAAAGTAACCCAAATCAGAAAATTCTGAAAGCAATGAGCTCAGATGCCCTAAGTAAATGTAAAGAGGTTCATACAAAGTATGCATTGAAAATCAGCCTGATAGGGTGAATTCTTTATTTGTGATGATTTTTGTTTATTATTATTATATTTAATTAGCTAACATTTGGTACATCATTAGTTTTTGACGTAGTGTTCAACGATTCATTAATTGTGTATAAGACCCAGTGCACATCACAACATGTGCCCTCCCTAATACCCATCACCTTGTTACCCCACACTGCACTCCCATCTGTAACGCTGTTTGTTTTCCTGAGTTCAGAGTCTCTCATGGTTTGTCTCCTTCTCTGATTTCTTCTCATTCAGTTTTCCCTCCCTTCCCCTGTAGTGCAGAGGGTGAATTCTATTTAAAAACTTCCAAAGTTAGTAGGGGGAAAGGAATGAGAGTAAATGTAGTAACTACATACCCTAGTAAAAGCAATGTTGTGATTTCTTGAGTACGGATAAAATGCTCCAAGTTGCATCCAGCGGGCACAGAGCTCATATTCTGAATTGTTGAAGAAACCACAAATATCTGCTCCAGTCTAAAACATATTGTGATGTTTAATTTTAATGGTTTGTTTCTTAATCTTTGTAAGTTATAAAGATAAAAGGAATAGAAATACTTACATATGAGATTCCAAAGAGACTAAATTCCATCATACCTAAAAAAAAATCAGGAAAAATCTTAGAAAGCTACTTTTTCATATATTTTGATATTTGATTTTTTCTATTTATAAAGATGTCTTATTTCTAATAACCTAATCCAATGATACAGTTTTCAGATTATTCATATACCTTTCTATCATTTCCTCTTACACTATTCAAGTTTTTTATGTTATAGTGTTAATGACATTTATAAAAATAAAATACTATGCTTCTTTGTGACTTTCAAGTTGGTACATTTAGAGCACAAAATGGTTATAAGTACATTACAGTATGAGAAAAAAGTGGTAGTATTTTCCTTGGTTTAATTTTTTTAATAAACAGCTGTCTATGTAATTATTTAACCAAGGCTCTCATCATTTGGGAAATAAAAAATCATCTTTATTAAATAAAATCATCTGAAACCTCTTCAGTAATATAGGATTCATGTGATATCCCAGCTCTCCTTTCAAAGTAGTATTTGTAAAACACTGATTGTTTTCCTTGAATCTTAATGTAAACAGTAAAAGAATTTTTAAAACTAGATCTCAAACAGAAAATTATCCATTTCCCCCTTTAAAATAATAACGTCTTATTTACTATTTACCCGACTGTCAAAAGACTCCTTAAAAATGTGGCTTGAAGTGTTCCATTCTTTAGCATCTATGAGTATTCTTATTCCCTAGAATCTAGAATTTCTATCCATTTCTATTCTTAGCTCTAGATATTATCCTTCCCAGTTCCTGACCTTTCCCAGGGAACTGAGACCAAAAAGAATGAAATTATTTCCTCAAAATAAACTAGGTAGATATCATTAGTTTCTATAACACATCCCAGATCCTACTTTCTAGTCCACTCTCTTTTCATCATGCTATTTGTTATAAAATATGATGCAAAAGTATGTTTCTCAAAAGAACTTATAAGGTATATCGAACTAGTACCTGCAAAAGTGAATACCTGCAAAAGTGAGTATCTAGTTCCTGCAAAAGTGAATACCTAAAGGAAAACTCAATAGCGTAATGATATAGATGGTGACTCACATACCAATGATTGATTTGTCCAAATTGTCCCATTGTGCATAGTTGTCTCCAAGCCAATGCCCTCCCCATTGTCCACCAGTAGGATATGTGGAACGAGAAATAACAATTCCTCTTTTGCCAGTTGTCTTCTGCAATGCACTAAAATAGATGGAGAATTTTCACATGAGGTATTTCCAGATATTTCTATTTATGAACACCTCATTAAAAAAAAAAAAAAGTGTGTATGTGTGTGTGTGTGTGTGTGTGGTGTTTTTGTTGTCTGTTACTAAAACTTGTTCTTTCCCTTCCAACATTTACTAGACTGACATGCTTAAGTAGCCTTTGTTTCTTTGCTCAATGAATACAAGTTAACTACTGAAGTTATTAAATCAACTAAATAGTTATAGCTTAAGTTTTTTTTTAATGACCCCATTTTATTCTATTTAACTGTGTTCTCTTGAATAAAGGTCTAGGCTCTAAATATTGGTTGTTCCAATACTTCTCAGTTATAACTTGTCAACACTTAACCTCCATATCACTCTACAGAGACTCTTTGCCACAATACTCTCTGTTTTAGAGAAGGTAGATTAAAGTGAGCAAGGTTTTTTGGGTGTTTAAAATAAAACTAGTTGTTCTATTCCAAGTACAGAATCTAACCAAAGCCAGATTTCAAGAGAATGAATTTTACAAATTACCTCATATATTTTTTTTCTTTTTACCCCTACTCAATCTTTGAAGAGACTTCAGTGACTTACTACTATTCATTTTAAAACATAGTATAGTGCTAAAAAATATATAATAATGTATTATTTTATATTATCTGCATCTCTTTCTGTGTGATACTATAAAAGCATCTGAAGTAGAAAATATCCCAATATTAATGGAAGTAAAGTGTTTATTTTTATATTATTTAAAATAAATTGCATATGAATAAGGAGTACAGAACTACTCAGAAAAAAAATACTTCAAATAGCTAATTAGGCACACTTCACAATCATTTTGGACCACAGTGTTTGTTCTGATTTCTTTATACATAAAGTTTCTTCAGTGAGATCTTGAGATTCTTGAAGTTAGAGATAATGTCTTAATCTTCTTTCTATTTTTTTGCGCCTAATATAGTGCTTGGGATAAACTAGTAGCTCAAGACAGTTTTGTATTAATGAATATATCATGTCAAAATTATAGGAAACTAAAAGTGTTTTCAATGGACGTAGGATGATATATTTAACCATCTATTAATAATAAAGGCCACATTGTATTTGCTAATTTAAAATTTCCTACTTGCATGTATGTCCATCATACAAGAAAACTATTTTCATTGTTTCATTTTCTACCATAAATATGAGTATATAGTCTATTTAGGAACATTAATATATTTAACACACATCTATATATTTGCTGACATTTAACAAGAAATGAATGATTATTTATATAGAGAATAAAAAAACCGATGATCAATCTAAAAATATATGTGAAAATATATATTCTAAGGTTAGTTCATTTGCAAACAAAATTAATTTTAATTAACTAATATAAAAACTATTTATAAAGATTAAGGTCCCAAATTCCTAATATATTCACATTCAAGAAATATGTATTCTTTTTTTTTAAGATTTTATCTATTGGGTGCCTGGGCAGTTCAGTGGGTTAAGCCTCTGCCTTCGGCTCAGGTCATGATCTCAGGTTCCTGGGATCGAGCCCCCACATCAGGCTCTCTGCTCAGTGGGGAGTCTGCTTCCCCCCTCTCTCTCTGCCTGCCTCTCTGCCTACTTGTAATCTCTGTCAAATAAATAAATAAAATCTTAAAAAATAAAGGATTTTATTTATTTATTTGACAGTGAGAGAGAGAGTACAAGCAGGGGGAAAGCCAGGGAGAGAGAGAAGCAAGCTTCTGTTGAGTGGAGATCCCTACATGGGGCTCGATCCCAGGGTCCTGGGATCATGACCTGAGAAGAAGGCAGATGCTTAACTTACTGAGACACCCAGATGGCCCCATGAAATATACATTCTTAAAGAATTCCTTTTTTTCCTGCTGTATGCAACATTTTTTTTTTTTTTTTACTGAGACTTTAAATCAATAACTGAACAAATGTTTTGCTAGATTTCTGGTTGAGAAGAATTTTGTTAATTATTTTCATAATAATTTTCTCTTAAGGACCTTAGAAGAATCTCCTCTGTAACCATTCGGAGAATATTGGGGAACAAAACTCTTGAGAAATCACTTGCAACTACTAGAGATATAATTTAAAAGTCTCACCACTATAAATATTTTCCAAATATTTTTGACATGTTCCAACTTTACAAATAGCTTAGTCATAATGAATATAGCTTAAATTTAAGAAACATTTTTCACCTGTAGGACAGCTTATCCTTTGTTATCAGTTGATTTTGCAAAATCTAACATAGAAAGGATTTTAATGTTGTGTTAGGGAAGTATTTTTATTCTGTGCTTATAGTTGCTTCCATTAGCATTTTTAAAAGAATTTAAAAACTTCTAAAAATATCTTAAATTTTGGGGAAAAAAGTCTATAGGAATATCTGAAAAAATAAATTGTATCTATTGATTTTTTTATTCCATTCAAAATTATGATTACAAAAATCTGGGGGATTTACTTAAAAATCACATATTTAACACCAAACCTCCCTTTTGTCCAGATGGAGATAAAGATTTTTATTTTTCTACATCCCTTCTCATGAAAAATATATAATAATCTATAAAGTCACTCAAGGTATTGTTGAAGTTGAAAATACAGAATATATAGATATAAAATACTTGGATAATTGTTTGGAATTTGAACACAATTTGAGGTAATTTTTATAGTGTAATTATTCTTACATTAGAAGCACAGACTTTTTTCAGTTCAACATTGAATTTTAAATAAGAGAAAGAGAGCTATTGAAGGCTGAACGTTTTTGTATGGGAACTTCATTTGCCACTGATATCCAAGGTCCTTCCTCTAAAACTGCAGTTTCTCAAGCTGATTATTTATCTCCTGTTTCTGAGTCCATTCATTGTATTCTTTCCTTGTTTTTTTTTTTTTTTTTTCTTGTTTGTGACATGTTTAGTGAAGAGGACAGTAGCAAAAACTAGTTGCATGTTAAACCTGCACCAGTTTTGAAAGACAAAAGCAGCATCAAAAAAAAAAAAAAAAAAGGAATGATAAAATGAATGCTATAGTTTGGATAACTTGAAGAAAAAAAATTTGTTTTTAATCCTTTCACTTTTCCCCAATGAGTAATAAAAAGTCCTTACTATCCATCCTTCACCTCAATGTAAATGTAATTATTTATACTGTTCTTTTATATTTGTCAAGGTTTTTAAAGATATAGATTATATTTAATCTCTGAAATTTCTGAAAGTTCAACATTTTTTACTAATGTAACTGAAAAAAATAAATATCAAGAAAATATCTAAAACATGAAAGTCTAGGGCTATGTGTAAATTGAGCTATTATATAACTCAACATTTAAAATTCATTACTCTATAATTTAAATAACAAATGTGGTTGAAATTTTTATTGAAAATTTTATGAATAGGAGCAAAATTAATACTATTAAAGAAATGTATTGTGACTTTAAATTTTAAAAAAATGTTCTTTGGAAGATTGTGACGATCTCTTCTTCATAATGTTTGTTATTTAAGAGTAAAATATATTTTGGGGCGCCTGAGTGGCTCAGTGGGTTAAGCCTCTGCCTTCAGGTCAGGTCATGATCTCAGAGTCCTGGGATCAGGTCCCGCATCGGGCTCTCTGCTCGGAAGCAGGGAGCCTGCTTTCCCCTCTGTCTCTCTGCCTGCCTCTCTGCCTACTTGTCATCCCTCTCTCTCTCTGTCAAAAAAAAAAAAAAAAAAGAGTAAAATATATTTTACATATCCCTAAATTTTCCTAAATCTTTGTATATCAACTATTTAGAAATTTACCTACATTTCCTTAAATTTATTAAGCATCCCACAGTGTGTTAGAACCATGACATGTGTTCCAGAAGTTCAAATTACTACCTCAGTGAAGAAATGATTTTTCAGTTTCCCTTAAACTACATAGTTTCATCTCAAAATGGGTAAATTTTGTCACCAAGATTATCAGTCAGTTCTCAGTAATTTTGTTCTTTTTAATATCTGTATTTTTATGATAAAATTAGCTGAGGACAAAAAATGAGAATAACTGTGCTCCAAAACTATGTACCAGTAGGATAAATTTAAAGAAAGATTTGTCCCAATTAAAAAAAAAAAACTATTGAAGATCAATGTGTTTACTCTTAAAAATTACATTTCATAGTCTTTCTACATTATTTTAGTGTCCCTGCATTAGAATTTGTTGAACAAATCTACTGTCATACATTCATGGAATAATATCTTAGATAATTCACCTCTTTCAGGTTGAGAAGTATGGTGCTAAGATAAGCATGTTTCACTAACTGAGGAAATATTACCCATACACTTTACTCCAAAATGCTTTTCATTCTTTTACCAACTCCAGTCATATACTATAGATACATGCTCATTGGAATCACCTGGAAAATTTTTAAAAATTCAGATCTTAGGTATACTACAAACTAATTAAATAAATACATTTTTTTTTAGGAGATGAAAAAATTTTCCCAGATTAAATAAATACATTAAAAAAAAAATCTCCAGGTGATTATTCTGTGTAGTTAAGAGCCATTGACCTAGAGTTGCACTGTGTGACATGGTGTACACAAGCCAGATGGGAGTATTCAACTTAAATTTAAATTTGTTACAATTTTAAAAAATTAAAATTCCATTTCTGGGGATGACTGGCTGACTCAGTTGGTTAAGCATCCAACTCTTGACTTCAGCTCAGGTCATAATCTCAGGGTTGTGAATTAAGTAAACCCCACATCAGGGTCCATACTCAGTAAGGAGTCAGCTTGAGATTCTCTCTTTCACCCTCTTCTTATGCCCATCCTTCCATTTGCACTCTTTCTCAATTATATAAATAAATAAAATCTTAAAAAATAAAATACAATAAAATACCATTTCTGAGTCACACTAGCCATATTGCTCAACAGTTTTACATGGATAGTAGATAACATATTGGATAACCCAGAATTATAAAACATTTCTATCATTACAAAAAGAAGTCTTACTGGACAGTGTTAATGAAGACTTGATATTCAAAGAATGATTTGTGTTCCATCATCACTGGCCTCACATAAAAGTTTGTTTATTGTGGACATTAAATAAAGTTCACTTTCACATGTTCTAAATTGGTTGCTATGGATTTAAACAACAGATTTAACCAAACTTTAATGTCTTAATTAATGACATCAATTATATATTATTTATTCATTTATTCATTCACAACCATTTATTGAGCACCTATTATTTATTAATCACTGTGCTATTATGAGCTAGTGAAGGATAAAATAAAATTGTTCAGAATTGCTTTTGGAATGGGATGAAAATTTAAAACAATGATATAATGATATAAATGAAGAAAAAGGAAAAGAAAGAGATAGCAAGAGAAACACAATAATTATAAGTGCCATAAAAGACAAAGTAAGTTACAGACAGCATTGGGGAGGAAAGTGCTATCAGATAAGGTCAGCAGGGAAAAACTCTTGAAGTAGGTAAAACATTAAATTTACTTCTAGAAGACAATGAAGAGTCAAAAAGGATAATTATGAACATTGCTTACTCATAACTAGGTTTCATTTGTGACCATCCATACAGATTATGAACATCGTAATGCAAAACAGATGATCCATCACTAAGAATTTGCTCGGTTTCCATACACATAGTTCTGAAATGTAATCCATTAGCTCTTTTTGTGAGTTCTGGGGAGAATCAATGGAAAAATATCAATGTATTATAAAGTACCCTGTTTGCAAATATGTAAATCATATCTATAAATTCTTGTGACAAAAGCATTAATCATTGTTTTAAAATAATATTGATTTTTAATCATTTGCACACTTCATCTCTGCGAATTCAAAATGAAAAAATCTGCAACTGTAAGTGACTATAGTTACAATTGTGACTGAAAAACATGAAAAATTTTAAGGTAACATTTAGAGCAACAAACTGTTACCAATTAACATGAATTAATAAATGTTACCAAAAATTTTAGTGTAACTTTTAGTGCAACAAAAATGTTACCAATTAACATGAATTAATAAAAACCTGAAAAAAAGGTATTACTAAAAGTCTACTATATTTTGAGACATACTGATTAAATAAATTTTTATTAAAAATCCATTTGGAAACACAAAGCCCTGGGGGTAAGAACTGGACAAGCGCTATAACAGCACTATTTTTTGATCCACTTTTTCTCAGATAAAGATGCCTTTTTTCAGATCTTTGCCATAACTTTAGGTGTCAAGAGTTTATGAACATGAGAGTATGAGGATGAATATTGAGTGACTGGACCCCTTTTATCTGGGTCAGGGACAACCAAAGAAATGCTATTGGTATTCTCTCATTTTTTTCCTAATGAAGAAAGATTTAAAAAGAAAACTCCATAAAAGTTTCTTTTTTTAATTTTAAGAATTATTGAGAATTTTCAAAACTTAGAATATTCTCAAGAAACTCAAAGTAACAATTTTAAGCATGTTTAGTTAGGAGTATGTTCATATAAATAAAACATATTTCTTGATTTTTCTTCTAAAAATAATGTTAAATAGTTTTGGTAATGGGTTGAGTTATGATTCAATGTATAGATGGGTAGTGGGAATTACAAATGTGAAACCTATTCCCTACATTATAAGGTATATAAACCAGATAAATAAATACCAATACCATCAAAGGTATAGCAACAATATTGTACCTGGGAAATAAGGTGGATAATTTAACTCTTTATTTCTGCATTGATTGCTGACTGTTCCATGTACAAAACTTGATGGTTCATTCATGTCCTTAAAGAGAGAAGAGTGAATTTAAAAATTTAGAACATATATTCTCAAAGGAAATAATTCAGAGAGCCAATAAATTAAAGAAGCATATTTGAGCACATTCACTATTCTAAGGAGCAAAACTATAAGGTATCTTAATACTAAAATATTTAATTTATCTGTTTTTCTTTTTTACATTTCATGACCCCTTTTGTAAAACACAAAATGCCCTATATTTCTCTATAGATAGAATATAAATAAAAAGTAAATTTTCTGGGGGCTCCTGGGTGGCTCAGTGTGTTAAGCCTCGGCCTTCGGCTCAGGTCATGATCTCAGGGTTCTGGGATTGAGCCTTGCATTGGGCTGTCTGCTAGGCAGGGAGCCTGCTTCCTCCCTCTTCTCTCCCTTTGCCTGCTTCTCTGCCTACTTCTCTGCCTACTTGTGATCTCTGTGCGTCAAATAAATAAGTAAAAAAAAAAAAAAAAATTAAGTAAATTTTCTGTTTTCTAGACATAAAATTAAATTATAATGTGTATATTCTCCCATGTCCTCTCTCCACTCCTGCTCTAGAGCCTTCAATCAACTGTTTTTTTTTCCAAAAATGCAATTTTATGTGATTTTCTAAAATCAGAAAATACAGTTTACACACAGAATATTTATTTCGTTTTTTTTTACTTTTATTTTTTAAGTATAGAATTTAGTGATCCATAACTCAACTACAACACGAGTGCTCATCACAAATGCCCTTCTTAATAGTCATCACCCATTTAAACCATCCCTCTGCCCACCTGCCCTCCAGCGACACTAAGTTTGCTCTTTGCAGTAAAGTCTCATGGTTAGCCTCTCTTTTTTCCCACATATTCATCTGTTACATTTCTTAAATTTCTCATATGAGTGAAATCATATGGTATTTTCTTCTTCTGACTGCCTTATTTCACTTAGTATAATAGTCTCTAGTTACATTCATCTTTTTGTCAATGGCAAGATTTCATTTTTTTCTTTGTGGTTGAGTAATATTCCATTGTGTGTGTCTATATATATATATATATATAGACATACACATACCACTTTATCCATTCATCAGCCAATGCACAACTGGGCTCTTTCCATTATTTGGCTATTGTTGATAATGGTGTTATAAATATTTGGGTGCATGTATCCCTTTGAATCAGTATTTTTGTATCCTTTGGGTAAATACTTAGTAGTGCAATTGCTGGATCATAAGATAGGTCTATTTTTTAACTTTTTGAGAACTCTCATACTGTTTTCCAGCATGGGTGCACCAGTTTAAATTCCAACCAACAGTGTAATAGGGTTCCCTTTTTTCCACATCCTCACCAACACCTGTTCTTTCCTATGTTGCTAATTTTAGACATTCTTACAGGTGTGAAGTAGTATCTCATTATGGTTTTGACTTGTAGTTTTGTGATACCAAGTGATGTTGAGCATCTTTTCATGTGTCTGTTAGCCATTTGTTTGTCTCTTTGGAAAAACGTCTGTGTCTTCTGCCCATTTCTCAACTGGGTTATTTCTTTTTGGGGTGTAGAGTTTGGTAACTTTTTAATATGTTTTGGATACTAACCCTTTATCTGATGAGACATTTGCAAATATCTTCTCCCATTCCATAGGCTGCCTTTTAGTTTTGTTGATTGTTTACTTCGCTGTTCAGATGCTTTTTATCTTGAAGTCCCAAGAGTTCATTTTTGCTATTGTTTCCCTTGCTTCAAGTAAGAAGTTTCTATGTCAAACAGGTTGCTGCCTGCATTCTCCTCTAGAATTTTGATGGCTTTCTGTCTCACATTTATGTCTTTCATCAATTTTGAATTTATTTTTGTACATGGTATAAGAAAGTTGTCAAGTTTCACTTTGCATTTTGCTGTCCATTTTTCACGATTTCACTTGTTGAAGACAGTGGCATTTTCCATTATATATTCTTTCTTATTTTGTCAGAGATTAGTTGATCATGTATTTGTGTGTCCATTTCTGTGTTTTCTTCTGTTTTATTGATGTAAGAGTCTGTTTTTGTGCCAGTACCATACTGTTTTAGTAACTACAGCTTTAAAGTAGCTTGAAGCCCAGAATTTTGATGCCACCATCTTTGGCTCTACTTTTCAGCATTCTTCTGGCTGTTTGAGGTCTTTTCTTGTTCCATATAAATTTAAGATTGTTTGTTCTAGTTCTGTGAAATATGTTGGTGTTATTTTGATAGGGATTGCTTTAAAAGTGCAGATTGCTTTTGGAAGTATAGACATTTTAACATTTGTTCCTCCAATCCATGAGCATGAAATGTCTTTTCCATGTTTTTGTGTCCTCTTCAGTTTCTTTCAAAAGTTTTTATAGTTTCAGAGTACAAATCTTTTATCTCTTTGGTTAGGTTTATTCCTAGATATCTTATGGTTTTTGGTGCAATTATAAATGGGTTTGATTCCTTGATTTCTCTTTCTGCTGCTTCATTATTTGTGCACAGAAGTGCAACAGATCCCTGTACCTTGTTTTTGTATCCTGTGACTTTACTGAATTCATGAATAAGTTTTGGTAATTTTTTGATGAAGTCTCTCAGGTTTTCTACATAGAGTATGAAGTCATCTGCAAAGGGTAAAAGTTTGACTTCCTCTTTGCCAGGTTGGATGCCTTTTACTTCTTTTTTATCTTTTTATTTTAAACTTTTTTTTTTTTTTTTGAGGGTAGGGTATCCAGTACTATATTAAATAAAAGAGGTGAAAGTGGATATCACTGCTTTATTTCTGACCTTAAAGGAATAAGTCTGTTTTTGTTCATTGGGGATGTTATTGGCTATGGATTTTTCTTATATGGCCTTTATGATGTTGAGGTATTTTACCTCTATCCCTACTTTGTTGAGGGTCTTTATCAAGAATGGATGTTATAATTTGTTAATATTTTTTTCCTGCATCTCTGGGAAGAATCATATGGTTCTTATCCTTTCTTTATCAATGTGGTGTATCACATTGATTGCTTTGTGAATATTGAATCACCCTTGCAACCCAGGAATATTTCCCACATGATCACGGTAGATGATTCTTTTAATATACTATTGGATTCAATTTGCTAATATTTTGTTGCAAATTTTGCATCCATGTTTATCAGGAATATTGGTCTGTAATTTTCATTTTTAGCGGGGTCTTTGTCTGGTTTTGAAATCAAGGTAATCCTCACCTCATAAAATGAGTTTGGAAGTTTTTCTTCCATTTCTGTTTTTTGGAATAGCTTCAGAAGAATAGATATTCTTCTTTAAATGTTTGGTAAAATTCTCCTGGAAAGAAACCTGGCCCGGACTCTTGTTTGTTGGGAGATTTTTGATTATTGATTCAATTTCTTTGCTGGTTATCAGTCTTTTCAAGATTTCTATTTCTTCCTGTTTCAGTTTTGGTACTTTATTTCTTTCTAGGAATTTATCCATTTCTTCCAAATTGTCTAATTTGTTGACATATAATTTCTCATGTAATTATTGTCTCTTAAAATTATACTTCTGTGGTATTTTGTTGGTTGTTGTTTTTCCTCTCTCATTTGTAATATTACTTATTTGAGTCCTTTGTCTTTTCTTTTTAATAAGTCTGGTTTACCAACTTTATTATTTTTTTTTCAAAGAATCAGCTCCTGGTTTCATTGATCTATTCTTCTGTGAGGTTTTTTTTTTTTATTGTTTGTTCATTTTTATATTATTTATTTCTGCTCTAATATTTATTATTTCCCTTCTTCTGTTGGCTTTAGGCTTTATTTGTTTTTCTTTTTCTAGCTCCTGTAGGTGTAAGGTTAGGTTTATATTTGAGACTTTTTTTGCTATATACTTTTCCTTTTTTGACCACTTTTGGCTGCATCCCAAAGCTTTTAGACAACCTTTTTTTCATTTTCATTTGTTTCCATGTATTTTTTTTTTTAATTTCTTCTTTAACTTCCTGGTTGACCCATCATTATTTAGCAAGATGTTCTTTATCCTCCCTGTATTTGTGGTCTTTCCATTTTTTTTTTTTTCCTTGTGGTTGACTTCAAGTTTCGTAGTGTTGTGGTCTGAAAATACCCATGGTATGATCTTAATCTTTTTGTACTTGTTGAGACTTGCTTTGTGACCTAATATGTGATCTATTCTGGAGAATATCCCAGGTGCACTCAAAAAGAGTGTGTGTTCCGCTGTTTTAGGATAAAATGTTCTGAATATATCTCTTATATCCATCTGGTACAGGGTGTCATTCAAAACTGTTTCCTTGTTGGTTTTCTCCTTAGGTTATCTGTCCATTTCTGTAAGTGGAGTGTTAAGTCCCTTGCTATTATTGTATTATTATCAATGAGTTCCTTTATGTTTGCTATTGTTTTATATATCTGGATGTTCCCAAGTTGAGGGTACAAGTATTTACAGTTGTTAGATAATCTTGTTGGACAAACTGCTTTATTATGATGTAATGCCCCTCCTCATCTCTTCTTACAATCTTTGATTTATAGTCTAGTTTGTCTGATATAAGTATGGCTACTCTGGTTTTCTTCTTATGCTCATTTTCATAATAAATATTTCTTCATCCCCTCACTTTCAATCTGCAGGTGTCTTTAATTCTAAAATCCAGCTAGCATATAGATGGGTCTTGTTTTGTTTGTTTGTTTGTATAATATTTTATTTATTTACTTGACAGAGATCACAAGTAAGCAGAGAGACAGGCAGAGAGGGAAAGGCAGTCTCCCTGCCAAGCAGAAAGCGTGATGCGGGGCTCGATCCCAGGACCCTGGGATCATGACCTGAGCTGAAGGCAGAGGTTTAACCCAGGTTTCCCTGGGTCTTGTTTTTTATTCATTTTGACACCATATGTCTTCTGATTGGAGCACTTTGTCCATTTACAGAGTAATTACTGATAGATGTGAATTTAGTGCAATTTTATTACTTGATTCCTCATTGTTTCTGGAGATTTTCTCAGGACCTCTCTAGTTTTGTTGCTTTTCATCTTTCCCATTCAAACCCCTTTGATATTTCTTACAGAGCATTTAGTGGTCACAAACTCCTCTAATTTTTGTTTGGGAAACTCTTTATCTCTCTTTCTATTTTGAATGATAGTCTTGCTGGATAGAGTATTTTCAGGGGCAGAATTTTCCCATTCAGCACATTGAATATATCATACCACTCTTTTCTGGCCTGCCTAGTTTCTGTGGGTAGATTTGCTGCAAACCTTATTTGTCTTCCCTTGTAGGCTAAGGAATTTTTTTGTCTCTTGCTGCTTTCAAGATTCTTTCCTTATCTGTGTATTTTGCAAATTTTACTATGCTATGTCTTGGTGCTAGCTGGTTTTTGTTGATTTTGATGGGATTTCTCTATGCCTCCTGGAATTTAGAAGTCTTTTTCCTTCATAGATTAGAGAAGTTTTCAGCTATAATTTCCTCAAATAAACCTACCTCCTTTTTTTTTCTTCTTCTGTGATTCCTATGATACAAATGTTATTATATACCATAGAGTCACTGAGTTCCCTGTCTACTTTCATGATCCAATACTTTACTTTCCCTCTTCTTTTCAGCTTCATTATTTTCCATAATACTATATTCCATATCACTTATTCATTCTTCTGTTCCTTGCATCTTGTGGTCATTACATCCAGTCAGTTTTAAATCTCAGTTATTGCATTTTTAATTTCAGCCTGATTGGTTTTTAGCTCTTTTATCTCTGAGGTATAGTTGTCCCTAATTTCTTTTATTCTTTTCTCAAGCTCAGCTAGTATCCTTTTATTGGATTAGACATATTATTTATATGTTTTGATTAGACCCCTGGCCCTAAGCTTTTGTTGTTCTTTCTTTTTGGGATGAATTTCTCCATCTTGTCATTTTGTCTAGCTTTCTGTCTTATTCTGTGTTTTATGGTAGTCTGTTATGTTTCTTGTTCCTGGGAATAACAGATTTATGAAAAAGAAATCATATAATGTCCAAGGTCTTCCATTCAGGAAGTGTCTCTGGTGTATGCTACATACACTTTGCTGCTGTGTTATGGCTGCTCTATCCCTCAAGACAGTTCTCAGTGGAGATTTTCCTTACCTGCAGTGGGGAATGTTTAGACCTTGGCCAGAATGTGGTGTTTTAACTAGGTGAGCTTTGATCTGCTTGTTAAAAGAGACCTGATGTTATTTCCATTAGAACTGAAGATTTACAGAACTCTATGGTCAATATACATGATGCAGGCAGGGGTTTGTGCTGATCTTCTGGGGGAGGGGCCCACTGCATTGGTTCTTAGGCATACTTGCCCAAGAAAAGCAGTACCATTGGAGTGCAGAGAGGGTAGGACTTGGTGTAAGCAATGTAAGCAGTCATAGTTGGCATTGTGCTATTTACTGAGGTAGTTTATGTTGAGGGGCAGGTCAGGGAATTAGCGCCAGCCAACTCCTTTGTCCCTAGAGAGGGAAGTTCTGCTCCCCTCTACTGTCAGGGAGACCGTCTTGGAAGAGCGAATAATTTCTCCTCATGTGTTCCAAGCATTTTTTAAATTGTTGTCTCCATACTATCTGTGTCTGGGTTCTTGCCTGCCTGGAGAAGCACAGTGCACTTTGGTCTCTATTGCAGCCTGGATGACCGACTTTTAAAACTCCAAACTTTAGGGTCCTGTTGTGGTGGGTACCTACACTAGTCTTCTCAGGGATGGTCTCAAAAGGCTGGAGTTGATGCAAGTTTAACCCAGAAGGGCAGTTGCACCAGAAGCAGGAGCATGGAATTTGGAGCTAAACACACTAAACAGCCAGTGTCTGGGCTGGCCACACTTAGCAGGTATCCCTGTGCTACATTGAGGGGCGCAGGGTGGGGGGGATGCATGCCTGTCAGCTCTTATGTCCTCAGAGAGGCAATATCACCCTTCTCAAATGTGTTCCAAGAAAAATAAACAGCCTCTCCTAGTGGATCTTAGGCAATCCTGAGATCTCACCATCTGCCTCATGGTTATCTGACTGACTTTTCTCCAGGAATAGGTCTGTACTCTTAGGATTCTATCCCAGACACACTGTGGACCTCTAAAACTCCAGTCTTTGAGCCCTGCTTGTTGCAAAAACTCATGGAAATCAAACCTTCTCATTTGTCCTGCCAATGGCTTTTAGAAAGTGTTCTCCTTGTGTGATCTTGTATGTTCCTCTCTGTTTTGTCTTTCTCAGAAACCAAAGCTCCCTCCCCTCAACAGCACCTATGATTGTTTCTCCCCCAAACCACATTTCTGCACCTCCTACCTTCCACAACATGGCCAATACTCCACCATTTTAGCTCCTCCCCCTCTTACTACCAAGATTTTAAAGTTACATCTAAAATTAGGAGATTGTTTGAAAAGTAATTTGCTACATTTGTAAGAGATTATGATTTTTTGTACTAATGACTGACAGTTACGTGAGATTTATTCCTACATTGAATAAAAATAAAGTAAATGTTTATAAGCATTTATAAATAGTTTTAAAGAGATTTTTTTTTGGTTCCCTGGTGAAGCTGAAACTTTAGAAAATAGCAGCTGTATATATGAAATAAATTGCTAACACTGTATTTTACAGTTCTATGAATATGGAAAGGCGTTTCCTTTTATAGAAAAATGAGTGGATATTTTCAAAAAAATACTTTGTTGGAATTATTAGAATCTAGCAAGAATTCTTCATAATAACTGCATAATAAATAAATCAATAATAACTTAAAATATATATTGCTTTACGTTTACTTACAATCCACAAACCATCAAACCTCATCTGGTTATTGTAGAAATCTATAATTTCTCTTGCCCACCACTCTGCTGTGGCATTCCTGAAAAAGTCTGGAAAAGCTACATAAGCTCTGGAGGCCTGTAAAAACATGTAGAAAGTCAGAAGAGAGACCATGCATGTCTAAGACATTTACCTGTCAGATTCACAAGCTGTGCAGAGGTGATAATGAAAGCAACCTGATCCCAAATTTAATTGCATGCATCTACATTATGTTTCTCTAACCAAAACAATGAAGAATAACAAATTTAAAAAAAAAAAGTGAGAGAGAGAGAGAGAGAGAGAAATATACATGGAGACAGAAGGGAGAAGCCTTGGGGTCTTTACAGATTGTCAAAAAAAAAAAAGTTCACAAAACACAGATATATACTTTTGGTGCTTCTTAGACTATTAGGGAATTTTTGCCTTTGTGTCCTTAGAGTCCTATAATGCAGATTTACTTTTGTGGAGCATGATAGGAAAGGAAAAGGCATTGGTTTAGTCTGTTTAATTGGATTAAAAAAATTGTTTACCCAGCTTTCTGCCCTTCTAGGATCAATATATTGCTTTACCACCCCAACCATTTGCCTTTCTCTCTCACACCTAGCCCTTCCCACCTCAGCAGAGAGGAAATGATTTACTTCTTTCTCTACAAAAAAATTCTTTACTTGTCAGCCTACCTATATATATTCTGAGATCAAATTCTGTGTGCTAACAAATGATTGATCTTCTGTAAATAAATAGTCTGAAAAACATGGCATCACTTGCATACTCTCCTGTCACACTTTAAGTTTAAGTCTATGTAATAACTTCCAGAATAGCCTTACCAGTGTATAGAGAAAGTGAAAAGGGTAGGGAATATAGAGATTTACAAAACACATATGGTACTGGCACAAAAAGACCCATAGATCAGTGGAATGGAATAGAGAACCTGGAAATGGACCTTCAGTTCTATGGTCAACTAATCTTTGGCAAAGCAGGAAATAATATCCAATGGGGCAGGGGGGGAACAGTCTTTTCAGCTAATTGTGTGGGAAAAATTTTACAGCCACTTGCAGAAGAATGAATCTGGACTACTTTCTCACACCATACACAAAAATAAATTTAAAATAGATGAAAGACCTAAATGTGAGACTAGAATCCATCAAAAATCCTGGAGGAGAACACAAGCACAGCACCTTCTTGCTAGGCATGTCTCCAAAGGCAAGAGAAACAAAAGCAAAAGTGAACTATTGAGACTTCATCATGATAAAAAAGCTTTTGCACAGCAAAGGAAACAGTCAGCAAAATAAAAGGCAACCTATGGAATGGGAGAAGATATTTGCAAATGCCTCACCAGTTAAAGAGCTAGTGTCCAAAATATATGAAGAACTTACCAAACTCAGCACCCCAAAAACCAAAAATCCAGTCAAGAAATGGCTAGAAGATATGAACAGACATTTCTCGAAAGAAGACATACAAGTGACCAACATATAAATGAAAAGATTCTTAACACCACTTGGTATCACAAGCTACAAATCAAAACCACAATGAGATACCACCTCACCCTAGTCAGAATGGCTAAAATTAACAAGTTAGGAAACAACAGATGTTGTCACGGATGCAGAGGAAACGGAGCCCTCTTACACTGTTGTTGGGAATGCAAACTGATGCAGCCACTCTGAAAGCAGTATAGAGGTTCCTTAAAAAACTGAAACTAGAACAACCATATGACCTACCAATTGCACTACATGGTATTTATCCAAAGGGTAAAACCACAGTGATTCAAGGGGACATATGTACTCAAACATTTATAGCAGCAATTTCCACAATAACCAGAATATGGAAAGAGCCCAAATGTCCATTGACAAAGAATGGATAAAGAAGAGATGATGTACATATACAATGGACTATTCCTCAGCTATCAGAAAGAATGAAATCTTGCCATTTCCAATGACATGGATAGAACTGGACAACCTAAAAACTCTCAACAAATTAGGAATAGAAAGAAATACCTCAACATAATAAAGATGATATATTAAACACCCCCAACTAATATCATGCTCATTCAGAAAAAAAACTGTTTTTCTCTCTCTCTCTTCCACACACATGTGCATACACACACACTGTTAGAATTAATAAATTATGTCCTCTGCCCATTTCTTGATTGGATTATTTGTTCTTTGGGTGTTGAGTTTGCTAAGTTCTTTATAGATTCTGGACAAACCATAAGTGACTCTTAATCTCACAAAACAAACTGAGGGTTGCTGGGGGGAGGGGGTTTGGGAGAAGGGGGTGGGATTATGGACATTGGGGAGGGTATGTGCTTTGGTGAGTGCTGTGAAGTGTATAAACCTGGTGATTCACAGACCTGTACCCCTGGGGATAAAAATATATGTTTATAAAAAATAAAAAATTATATATATAAAAAAAGAATTAATAAATTAAATAAACTTATGGAATGTAAAATCAATATGCAAATATCAGTTGCATTTTTATACACTAACAAGGAACTAAATTAGGAAAATAAAGTAAATTAAGAAAACAATCCAATTCACAACAGCAACCCAGATAATAAAGTACTTTGGAATAAAAGTAAGGAGGTGGAAGCCTTGTACACTGGAAACTACAAAACTTTGTTGAAAGATGTTGAAGAAGATACAGACAAATAGAAAGATATCCCATGTTCATAGATTGGAATAATTAGTATTGTGAAAGTGTATTAACTACCCAAAGCAATCTGTAGATTTAATGCAACCTCTATCAAAAACCCAATTCCATCTTACACAGAAATATAAAATCAATTCTACAACTCATTTGGAATTACAAAGACCTTGAATAGCCAAAATAATCTTGAAAAAGTAGAGCAAAGTTCGAGGAATCACACACCCTGATTTCAAAATATACTCCAAAGCCACAGTAACAAAAACAGTATGATAGCAGCACAAAAACACACATAGACTAATGGTGCCAAATAGAGAACATATAAATCAATCAATCCATACATATATAGTCAACTGATCATTGACAAGTGTGCCAAAAATACACAATGGATAAAGGATAGTGTCTTCAACAAATGGTACTGGAAAAACAATATACATATACAGAAGAATGAAATTGGACCCTTTTCTTACATCATAACACAAAAATCATAACTCCAAAAATGGAGAAAATTCTTAAATTTAACACATTAAATTGAAAAAGCTTCTTGGGAAACCAAAGGGAAAAAGCTTCATGACATTGGTCTTGGCAAAGATTTTATAAATCTGTGACCCCAAAAACACAGCCAAAAAAGTAAGCAGGTGACTACATCAAACAAAAAAGTTTCTTCACAGCAAAGGAAACAAGCAACAAAGAGAAAGGCAATCCACAGAATAAGAGAAAATATTTAAACACCATATATCAGATTACATGTGAATCTCCAAAGTATATTAAAAAGTCTTAGAACTCGATAAGAAAGAAAGAAAGAAAGAAAGAAAGAAAGAAAGAAAGAAAGAAAGAAAGAAAGAAAGAAAGAAAGAAACCCTAATAACCTGCTTAAAATATAGGCAAAGTCTTGATAGACATTTCTCTGAAGAATGCATACAGATAGCCAACAAGTAGATGAAAAGATGCCCATATTCACTTATCTTCAGGGAAATGCAAAAAACACAATGAGATATCACTTCACACCTGTTAGGATGGCTATTATCCAAAAACAAAGACAAAAAGTTGTGGAAAGGATTTGGAGAAATTGGAATCGTTTTGCACTGTTGATGAGAATGTGAAGAGGTGCAGCCACTTAGGAAAACTGCATAGATACTCCTCAAAAACTTAAAAATAGAAGTACCTTGTGATTTAAATATGGTCTGGTATAGAAAATTTAAAAATAATCCATCAGTTTTTTGAAGAGAATACTCAAATTGAATTATTGGTCAAAGTGATCATTAAATCCAAGTGCAGAATTTCTTTTTTATGTAATCAGTCAATGTAAACTTACATTAACAGCTTCATCTTCCGTTAGACTTTCATCTATTGTTATATTGGGCAAATCTGGCCAAACCTACAGAGAAAGAAAAAATAGGAAAATTGTTGAAAATAATTTCAGTAAAGTATGACTATGTTGTAAATAAAGTATAATAGGGTTCTTAGGGTTCTGGTGAGATATTATTATTATATCTTGAGATCCCCAGACCAGTAATTTTTTCAATTGTTTTTTTTTCAGTTTGTGTTTTGGTAAATGTAACATTTGCAAACCATTCTCATATTTCATATTAATTTCCTCTTTAATATGCCAATAGGAAAAATAATGCCAACCTTTGTAGTAGGTAGTGATATTAAAACCAATGTATGTAAACAAAAGTTCTACTCAGAAATAATATGAAGGGGGCGCCTAAGTGGCTTAGTTGGCTAAGCAACTTCTTTTCGCTCAGGTCATGATCCTAGAGCTTTGGGATCAAGTTTCACATCAGACTCCCAGCTCTGTGGGGAATCTGCTTCTCGCTCTGACCTTCTTCCCTCTCATGCTCTCTCTCTCTCCCTCTCTCTCTCTCTCAAATAAATAAATAAAATCTAAAAAAAAAAAAGAGTATGAAGGCACATACTAAATTTAATTTAATGTGGTATATTAAAACTGTTTCTATAATTATTTTAGCATTAAAATCTAAAAACAACAAACATTTTTATTTAAAAGGAATTGAAGATCTGAGTTGGATGATGCCATGCTAAGGCAAACATCTTCTTTGTTTTCTCAATTAGTACTAAATACTCCTCTCTGTCTTTCCATATCCCTGCTTTCCCACCTACTAGTGTTTTCCTCTACTCAACCACAAACACACAACTTGAGCCCAAATTCAATCATGCTGAAAGCTCTGAGAATTTGAATCTATGTTGTAAAACCTACATAGTTCCATATTTTAAAAAAATGTAATTAATTCCCAAGGACTAATTACATACAAGAGATTAGTTGTGGATGGGGAATAGTTCACTAAAGGAATGGAAAAGAAGATAGAAATCTGAGAAAATGTATAGACATTTAGAATGAGAAGATAATACAAACGAAGGGAAAAAAAACTAACCTTTCTATGGTCAATATGCCATACTCTATACTTTCATGTTTCTTAAAATGTTATGATTTGTCATTAAGTTTATTATAAGATTTTTCTATTTTATGTTAATTTTTAGTTTTGAAATATTTTGATTCACAGAAAAGCTACAAACATTATACCTAGAGGTTTTTTTTTTTTAATATCCTTTATTCTGTAACATTAACTAATTTATAACCTCTCTACAATCATCAAAACCAAGAAATAGACATTGATACAATATTTAAGTAATCTAGAGGCCATATGATTTTTTTTTAAGATTTCATTTATTCTTTTTTTAAATTTTTTATTTTTTATAAACATATATTTTTATCCCCAGGGGTACAGGTCTGTGAATCACCAGGTTTACACACTTCACAGCACTCACCAAAGCACATACCCTCCCCAATGTCCATAATCCTAGCCCCCTTCTCCCAACCCCCTCCCCCCAGCAACCCTCAGTTTCTTTTGTGAGATTAAGACAACTATCATATGATCTCCCTGATATGAGGAAGTGGTGATGCAACATGGGGGCTTAAGTGGGTAGGAGAAGAATCATTTATTCTTTTGACAGGCCAAGACCACAAGTAGGCAGAGAGGCAGGCAGAGAGAGAGGAGGAAGCAGGCTCCCTGCCGAGCAGAGAGCCAATGCAGGCTCCATCCCAGGACCCTGGGATCATGACCAGAGCCGAAGGCAGAGGCTTAACCCACTGAGCCACCCAGGTGTCCCCCATGTGTGAATTTTACCACTTTTATCACTAATATGGTATTTTTGATCCAAGATGAAAAAATGATTCTATATTATATTTCATCATGTCTCCCACAACAGAATTCTGTTTTTATTTTTCATTCTAGTTAAGACTATTGGTTTTTTTGTTTGTTCTTTTATAAGTAAGTCAAATCAGGATTTTTCTATATGTCAATATACTCAGATCCGAATATTATTGTTTAAATGAAATACAATAAATTATAATCCTTGTTCAAGTCAGGAATATAAGTATGGCTCTTAAAAATTGTCTTTTTTATTAATGAAAGAAGTACAAACATTTAAATGACTTGCAATGTAGAATAATGAACAACCATCTTATTAATCTTAATTTTATAATACACAAAAGAACAATGAAAAGAAATTTAAAAAGTAAATTAAAATTTTTAAAAATGCAAAAAAATTTCATTTTGAAAAAATATATGTATCAGCTTTCCCTGTTCTCTAATACACAAAAGACATTCTAATAAATGCAATTTAAAAATTTAAAATGAAACAAATACTAAACAAACATACAAATACATAAATTCTGTTTCTAATAATTTAAGTTGAAATCTAATTATATATTATTTTATTAGGTATTCAATCATTACATTTCTGTATTCTACATCTCTCCTTCTGAATATGTCTTTAAGTGTTATTTTTACTCAATAGAAAATTTTAGTGAAGTAACATTTTATACTTATTTTATTTCAAGATATCAGTTCAGTACCTTTGCCCAACAAATATCACTGGTATTAGGCCATTTGACAAAAACATCTTTCTCCATTCCTCTTTCAAATGCAGGGTAAGGCTTTGTTTCATTTCCTGAAATTGCTGGATCCTAAAATTAAAATGAAATATATACCAGGTAACTCTGGAATAAAAGTATGACCACTTAGGTCACAGTTATGAAACAAAATTTTCCATGACTACATTATCATTTTACTGTGCTCTCACACAGACTGGCAAATTAGACTGACAGTATAAATTTCAGTGTTCCAGCTAGAGTGTCCTCTAAATTCCTTGGAAAGAAATTTTAAGAACTCCCAAAAATGTACTGGCTGTGATTTCAAGAAAGATTACTAACATTTTTTTGTTTTGTTTTTATTTTTCCCAGTGGGATTACTGGCTGCCTAGCTTGCTTCCTTTAATGTATTGATAAAATATTCTCCCCACTGAATCACTAACCTGAATTCAAATTTCTAAACATGACAAGTGTAAGAAGCAATCCCATAGAATGATTTGAGAATTGTATAGAAATGGAAAATCCATCATAACTTTGTGATAGCTTCTATAAATTGAGGTTAGTTTGTAGCTTCAGTGATTATTAGAAGACAGCTTGTCTTCGACTTCCAGATTCAGTCTTAGATCTCTAAGGATATATCAAACTGTAAAAGTAGCTTGGTAGCAGCCCATGTAAATAAGTCTTAAAGGAAGAAAGTTTTAGATTTAGGAAGGATTGAAAGTAATAGTCTTCCTATTTTGAAACACCTCCCTCCCACTTCATTCTAGAAGAGAAATTTTAATGAAATCAAGATAATAAGACTCAGATAAAATATAAAATATAAATACTGACCAGGATAATAATGTATCTCATTCCTTCCTGTCTTATTTTGTCAACAAACTGAGGAAGGTCATGGAAGTTTTCATCAATTGTAAAGTCTAATTGCCTTTCCATGTAATCAATGTCTGTATATTGAACATCCTGAAAGATATAAAGATTGTGGCAGTGGGGTAAGAATCACATGGGTCAGTGCATCTCATTCTGTCATTGTATAAAAATAATAGCAATATGAAAGTTTAAATGCCTCTTCACTTAATCCTAAAGAGAATTAATCAAGTAACACAATGTTCAACAAATAAAACTAGTATATGAAGATCCAAAATAGTCTATAAGCAAGTTAATATAAACATTCTGTTCACTAAGAGTTCACTTAACAATTTTGATTCTAAATATTCTTTCAGATCAATATCTTTTGTTATGTATTTCCCAGAGGAAATAGGAAGACACAGGAGTAAAGGATTTGCGAGGCTATGAAATTATGTTAAATGCAATTTGGAATGTTGCACAATATATACAGAAATAGCTGTTTTTCTTTTTCGGGAAACATAAAGCCAATGGGAGTAATTTCAAATAACTCTAATATTGCCAAAAAGGAAGAAAGAATTATTGGTAAATCCATCAATTAAAAGATTCTTTCATTGGGACACCTGGGTGGCTCAATCGTTTAAGCATCTCAGGTCATGATCCCACAGTCCTGGGATCAAGTCCCACATCAGGCTCCTTGCTCAGCAGGGAGCCTGCTTCTCCCTCTGCTTCTGCTGCCACTCTGCCTGCCTGTGCTCTCTCTCTGTCTCTTTCTCTCTGACAAATAAATAAATAAAATCTTAAATAAAAAAGATTAATTAAAAAAGATTCTTTTATTATCTACCAAAGTCTTTTTAGAGTTAGAAACCAAGCTTAAATAACCAAACTACTGCTTACAAGTATTTACAAATATGTTTAATAAATATATGACATTTACAAATATGTTTAAACTAATAAATGTTTGACTTTTCATGACATTGTTTAGATCTAAATAACAGATTTTTAAATTATTTTCTTTAAGACATTAACTCAATTTCTTCTTCTAGGTGTTATAAAAAGGACGGGTGATATAACGGACCTAATAACCTCCCTTTTTATAAAAAACAACCTCCCTTTTTATATAAAAAAATCACTTATATATTTCTGTATCATCTATTTGTAGAATTAATTTCCTCATAATAATGTATTGGAAAATCACATACTTGATTCTACTACATGTACCAATGTCTTATAATGAGGCCCTTCTCTTTCTTCTTAGAATGAGTTCTTATATACCAAGTATTGTGGAATTCACTGTTTTAAGTTCTCCCAGAATGACCCCTGGGATTCCTGAATCTTGTTAAAAAATGAAATCACAGAGATGATTATTTCTGGATACTCAGTAATGTTTAGTTTCCTGAATATTGCAGGAAGAGAATATTTTGCAAGTGCTCCAATTCTGTGTTCCAACATTACTACTATCACCTATTTCAAGGCAAAAATCACTAAGTTTCATGTCTAATTTCTTCTCTGTAATTTGTCACTTCAGTTGATGAAGTAGGTTTCTGTGGACTCTATTTCTCATATAAAAAATATGGGAAATACATCTGATTTCTTAAACAACCCAAAGTTTAGGAGAGAAAAACAAGTGCATAGTGAGTTGTTTAGTACAACTCAGGGCCATGGAACCAGAGAGAAAGGAGAAAAAGGAATGGTATTATCCCTTTTCCTTCATCTAATAAAGACACTTTATAAAAATTTCAAAACCATGTCATTAGGTGCTACTAATAAAAACAAAGAATTATTGCCAAATTACTAATTTTAAAGTATGCATACTTATTTCATTTTGCTTTTATAGATAAAACATTTAACACTGTTTTAAAAATGGATATACATACATAGGGGATCTGAGCAGCCACCATATCATTATATACTTGCTCAACTTCTGAAGTATTTCTGTACCCATAACGACATAATTGGAATCCTAAAGCCCAGTAAGGTGGCATGACAGGTCGACCAATTACCTTTGGGAGAAAAAAAAAAAAAGTTATTTGTGAACTAAGAGTTACTTTATATCACAAATAAAACTTAAAAAAAAAAAAACGTAGTGTCATACTTCATGGTACTGTTGTGTTGCAATTTCTGGAGTTGGGCCCAAAAACACATAAAAGTCCAAGATTCCTCCAATTATACGGTAAGTTAGAGCAGGAGTTGGCTGAAATGTAACGTCTGGAAATCCAAAATATGATTACATTTTTATCTATGTAAAATAGTTTACTAAAGAGTAAAATAAAATACAAGAAATTCAGCAAATGACTGTTTTACCCATTGCATTGCTGTTAAGTAAGAGAACTCCATGAGCATAGCCTTCATCTTCCAGAGCCATGTAATAGGGATGAAATCCATAGGAATTAAGTTTATACTAAAATAAAAAATTAAATATAATTCACATTTAAGTAATAATAGCATAATATTTAAACAATAATAGCATATGAATTTTGTGAAGGTAATATTCAAATGCATTGTAAGACTGAGGCTATATGAATTTAAAGGTTCTTTCTTTGTACACAAAGCTATGCTTACATTAAAACATTTCTCCTTTAGAAAATAATTCCTTTATTATTTGAACCATCACTGCTTTAGAGCATACAAATGAATGTACAAATTTGTAACACCTACAAATTCTGTCATATTAACTGATGTAAAAACCCATTGATATTGGTGTAGTTGGGTTTCTTTCTACAAATTCATTTATAAATTGGCACTTCTTTATCAATAAAAAAAGCCCTAGAAATGTTGAAAATATTCAAACCTCTTGAGAGATTATATGGTAATACCTAAGTTTATATAATATTATAATATTTTAAATGATATCTTCTTTACACAATAGTTTATAAACACTTAATTTCATTTTCAACTAGATCTTTTCATTTTTTGGAATACAAAACCTATATCAGGCTCATGAAATAACTTCTCAAAAGTCATAAAACTTTTAAGTTGATGACCCCTAATCAAACTGACAATTTTAGGGGCACCTGTGTGGCTCAGTCTGTTAAACCTCTCACTCTTGATTTTGACACAGATCAATCTCAGGGCCTTGAGATGAAGCCCCGTATCAGGATCTATCCTGAGCGTGGAGCCTGCTTGGGGTTCTTTCTCTACATATCCCTCTGCCCCACCTCCTTCCCACTCTTGCTTGTGTACTCTCTAAAAAAACAACACACACATACACACACACAAAACTGACCTCTTTGACTCACACTGTATGTCAGTATTTGATCAGCATGTGGAAGAAGATTTATATTTTGAGTCAAGAATTATATTAACCTAATAATGTCAATACATTGTTGCACAGTTGTTTTTTTTTTAATTTTTTTTTAAAGATTTTATTTGTTTATTTGACAGACAGAGATCACAAGTAGGCAGAGAGGCAGGCAGAGAGAGAGAGAGAAGAGGAAGCAGGCTCTCTGCTGAGCAGAGAGCCCGATATGGGGCTCGATCCCAGGACCCTGGGATCATGACCTGAGCCGAAGGCAGAGGCTTTAACCCACTGAGCCACCCAGGCGCCCCCCATTGTTGCACAGTTTTAAAGAAATACATTTTGTAAAAAACATTCTTTCAAGTTGAAACAAATGAAAAGCAGACCTCATAATCCAAGTTTGAACAATTATGACACAAATAAAAGTTGTTTGAGCACCTAACAATAAAAAGTCTTTGCAATAGTATATACACTTATAATCTTATATTGAATATATCCTTTAGATATAAGTCATGTGTAAAACATCAAAATGAATTAGTATTTTATTAAAATGTGTTTTTGCATGATATACTTAGAATAATTATAATTAATATTAGTTGTGCAAATATTCATGAAATGTACTCCATTATTTAAGACAAAACATTGGGAAAAGTGATATAAGCATATAAAAACGTTTCTAAAGATGTATTTAGCAGTATGGCCTCATAAAAATGCACACCTGTACCTGGGTATCATAAAGGAAAAAATTAGCATCAAATCAATATCAAAGAAGCAAAAAAAAAATTTTTTTTCAAGGAGAGCCCTGGTCAATTATTTCTACAAGCTGTGGATAAAAGTAGATTTGGCAGGGGATTTGAATCTGAATATTTGTTTTATCACTGTAATCAAGGATGTTATCCATCCTATCCTCTGCTTTCACATGTAATTTAAGGTAGCTTTTTGTTTGTTTTTTAGAAAATCACTATCACAGGTCTGGGGCCCTTTGTCATTATTACTTCAATACTCAAGTTTAGGCCTACAGAGAAGTGGCCAAGATCCTAATCATGGTCTTAGTTGACTCACAGAGTAGTCAAATATTGATACCTACACCAGGGGGTTGGTCTCTTGTAAACATTCCCCAAGTATGCCAGTTCAGGTCTCTCTTAAATGTTGTATGTTCCACTTCCCCAAAACCGTATATATATTCTGATGGCAGGCGAGTAGATATTTGAATAAACTGGTTATTAAAAGCAAATCCAGGCAGGTGAGAATCCCAACTGAAAAGAAAAGAAAACAATTCTAATAAATACAAAGTATTACCACAAATACTAATGGTAATTCTTTCTTAGGTGATCTGAAAACCAGTAATATTTTTCTCTATGTACCTATTGTACTCAAATACCAAATGAAAATAATATCCCAATACATTTTTCTTTTGACTATGTTAAAGAGTATCTAAAATATGTTTCATTTATTTGGCATTATTAGTAAAATAAATTATAGATAAATATGATTATGGTTTATCTTTAGATATATATTGCTTTTTAAAATAAAATTAATATGAAGTTATAAATAATATTGGCCTAGAAGGAATATATGTCCCAGAAGCTGAAAGTCCTCTGTTTTCCTGTTGCCTTGAGATAATCACTGAGGTAAAATTTTTCTACATATGGATTAAGATGAAATCAGTGTCAAAATAAACTATAAGGCATGGTGGATTTTTTTTTAAGATTTTATTTATTTGACACAGAGAGAAAGTGAGAGAGAGTACAAACATGGGGAATGGCATGCAGAAGGAGAAGCAGACTCCCCACAGAGCAAGAAGCCCAGCGCCTGATGCCATCCCAGGACCCTGGGATCATAAACTGAGCCAAAGGCAGATGCTTAACAGACTGAGCCACCCAGGTGTCCCATGAGGAATATTTTAATTGCAAGGTCTCCCTAATTACTACTCCCAATCTTTTCTTCCTTTATTTTGTATTTATAAAAATGGGTGTTTTAAAATAAATCTTGAAGTAATGTGTTACAGAGAATGTATTGTTTTTCTAGTCATTTGCAAGAATATAAATGAGGAAGAAAAGAAATTGAAGTTGGAAGAAAAAAGAAACATGAATTGCAAAGAATTTAGGATGTATTCAAAATTTTATCTTATGGATTTTGGAGAAGTATTTACTAAAAATAATGCTTTCCAAATAAAAATAAATAATGCCACTGCACCAGATTTTTTTTTTTACAAAATGACTTCACTTCTTATTCTCTGAAACAAAAATATTATCATAACAACACAATTTTTAAAGCAATACAGACATAATTTTCTTCATTATTTGTATCCATCCTGACAATATCTGCAAATATCCTGACAACATCTTCTAAAAAGTCGCATGGTAAGCTTAAATTACTTGAAAGTATCTTTTAATATATTACAGTTTATCTACAAAGCTCTACTGCCTATTAAAACAAAAATAATTTTTATATGTTTATTCATTGTAACATAAAAATACAGAGAGGTGTATGTGTATCAATTACCTTTCATCATTACCTGGAAGAGATAGTATTAACTTTATCAGATTTCAGAACTAATATATTTCAATTTTAATTAATTTCTAATTAAATATTTACATAACATATTCCAACTACTTTTTTTTTTTTTGCTAATACACTTTTCAAGAGGAGTCTTGGTTTTAGTTCTCAGCTTGATTAGAAGAAAGAATGTGATAATAATTAAATCAATCACATCCAAGATGAAGGTGAAATTTTACTAATCCTTAGTGATAGTCCCATGAGTATGATAATTGTTCAGTTTTAAAATTTAAAACAGGTCAAGTTATTTAATAAAATTAAAACATTTTTAGTGTGATGATTAATACTCTAGCACAGTGAAAATAATCTTACTTCCCCTCTAACCTAAAATCAAAATATTCCGCATATCAAGTAATTCAATCACTTACATAACTTTTCCTGTACTTCTCCTTCGAACCTGGATGCCAAAAGGATTTTCTTTGATTTCAACATCATAAAGTCTGTTTTCGTAAGTACTTGTTGGTGTGGTTGGAATGTTTAAAGGTACTGGAACTTCATATCTCTTATTTTGGGGATCATAGATCTATTGCAGAGAAATAATGAAAATAAAAACATTTCTCTCTTATTCTCTCTTATTGCTGAAATATCATGTAAACAATCATTAAATAATTTAAGTAATTGCTCAGACAAGAATATTGTAATTCTTATTTATATAATTCTCAATTTTGTATCCATGGCTCATATATCTATATGGAAATCCACATACACATGTAATGAGATCAAGTTATGAATTATATTTTATCATTTTTTGTCATCAAATTTTCCATACAAAAGAAATCTTCAAAAAAATTTTGGAGCTAAATGTTCTCTTATATAGATACACAAAATTATTTACCACTTGATGGTTAGACTCAGAAGTTGTTTCAGTATTTTTGATCACATTTATGATCCTACAATGACTGTTAATGGTTATTTATGTTTATACATTTCTTTATTTTTTCAAAAACATTTCTTAGAAGTGATAGTGTTAGGTCGCAAAGAGTGTACTAAAATGTGTAGAGTCTTTGATATCTATTTTCCATAAATAGTTTACTAATTAATATTCTTACCAAAATGTATATCCTAATACTATTTTCTGTTAAACTAAAAGCATTTATTTTTCTAAATGTCATGTCATTCAACTAATAAAAGTATTTTAATATTTTTATCTCTAATTTTTATGTCTTCTGTTAATTGTCTGCTTATGGAGACTTACTATTTTTCTTGGTTTTGTAAATTGAAATTTCTTGCTTTTTGTCATGTATGTAGCAAATACTTAACCATTTTTTGCTTTTCTTCTAATTGTTTATAGTGTTTGTTGATGTTGAAATGTGTTAAATTTTCATGTAAGAAAATATATAGGTTTTCATCTGTGGGATTTATACTGTCGTATCTATGGTTTGAAAGGATTTTACTAGGCAGATATAAGACAAAAATACATGTAATTTTTTTTCTGGGCTTATGTTTAATTGATATTATATATATACAAGTACATCTTTTACACACACAAACATATTTTTTGTCATCTTTTTTCAATAAACTGTCAGGTATTTCTGGATGCAGTTACATACTGTCTCAATTCCATAAGTTTTATCATCTCTTCTTTTCATGAATTTTAATTATTGCCATAGCCAAATGTTTACTTCTCCAGATGAACTTAAAGAAAATTAATTAACTTTAAAAGAGTTAGGCTTATTTAAGATTTTTTTTATTTAAAATCTACCAACACTTTTCTGGGGGGCTTCTGGGTAGCACAATTGCCTGGGTGTCTGACTCCGTTTGGGCTCAGGTCAGCAGAGACTTCCCACTCAGCAGGACATCTGTTTAAGACTTTCTCTCCCTCTGCTCCTTCCCTGACCTCACTCAATAGGCTCTTTCTCAGATAAATAAATAAATCTTAAAGAAACAAAACAAAAACTATCAACTTTTTTAAACCTTTTCTTATAACAGTCAATTTGCTCCTATGATTTTTGATATTTTTGTTGTGTCATTGATTGTTTTTCTCTCTAGATTTTGATAATGGTATTTGCCTCCATTTCTATTTTTAAATGGTGAATGATAACATATATTTTTTGGATACTATTTTACATCCAGTCATTTTTCTGATCTTCTTATCATTTTTAATAGTTTTTGTAATGGATTCCCTTGGAGCTCTTAAGTAAAAGGTAATGAGAACAAACTGATGCCAGAGGGGAGGGGTGGAGGCAAGGGCAAAGTGAGTGAAGGAGCGTGGGAGATATAGGCGTCCAGTTATAGAATGAATACATTAGGGGGATAAGAGGTACAGCTTAGGGAATGTAGTCAATAATTTTCTAATAAGGTTATATGGTAACAGGTGGTAGCTACACTTGTAGTGAGCATAGCATAAAGTATAGACTTGTCGGATCACTATCTTGTGAACCTCAAACCAATGTAACATTGTATGTCAGCTATACTTCAATTAAAAACTAACTGCTACCTGTACTGTTGAAAATTTTTTTTTCTTTTTATGTCTATTGCACTGGTCAGAAAATTCAGGCTGTTATTTAAAAATAATGGAAATAGTATCCTGTTTTGTTTTGGCTTTTTAATTATTTATTTATTTATATGAGAGAGAGAGTACAAGCAGGGGACAGAAAAAGAGGAAGTGGGGAGAATCAGACTCCTTGATGAGCAAGGAGCCTGACCTGGGGCTCAATCTCAGCATCCTGGGATCATGACTTGAGCCTAAGGCTGATGCTTAACCAACTGAGCCAGCAAACATCCGGGCTTTGTTTATCCTAATGTAACAATAAACACAGTCTGATTCTAAGTAACTTATGTATTTAGCAAGAATTTGATTTTTTTTTAAATCACCACTACATGTTTAATTATACACAAAATTGCAAAAGTAAGAAGATTTATTTTTGGTCGTAGGTATGAGCTGTGTAGGGGGAAAAAACCTTTATTTTTATAAAATCAAAATGTCTACAATTCAGTTGCTAATCCTTAATATCGTAAAACTGAAGTATCTAAACTATTCGGAATCTTTTGTTTTGAGAGATGAGTCATTCATTGGGATAGTTTATATCAAACATACCTTAAACTGCAGCATATCATTTTTGTGATATTTCACCTCCACACGAAGAGTTGAGATGGGGTCAGAAGGTAGCTTTATTTGAGCTCTTGTAGGATTCAGCTGTAGGTCAGTTGTTATACCCATTGATGAATACTGAGTTGAACTGACCAAATAAGGGTTGTATTGTCTAGGAAAGTAACAATCAGGTGCTTGGGAGCTAAGAGGAACCTAAAAACAGAATACATGTTCATTGCCAGAAAATTATAAACAGTGTAATATTGAACTCTTTAAAAAAGGTAGACATATTTAATCACATGTTGCATAGCTTATCAATTTTATTATTTAACTACAAAGTAAAATTATAATCATAACACAAATATCTATTATGCAACCTAAAATATCGTACACTAAAATTTTATGTATAATATTTATATTTTGACTCTAAAGATAGACCAGTAGAGGAAAAGAATCGAATGTCATAGCTTTTCAAAAGAATATAGAATGATTCTATGGTCTTTGCAAAAATTAAGTATATAATGGGGTGCCTGGGTGGCCCAGTGGGTTAAAGCCTCTGCCTTCAGCTCAGGTCATGATCTCAGGTTCCTAGGATCGAGCTCCGCATTGGGCTCTCTGCTCAGTGGGGAGCCTGCTTCCCTCCTCTGCCTCTCTGCCTAGTTGTGATCTTTGTCTGCCAAATAAATAAATAAAATCTTTTAAAAAATTAAGTATATTACTCATAAATCTTGATTCTATGCTTATTCTTATTCTTCATACTGACTATTGCCTTTTGTATGTAAAATGGCTCTACAACAACCCTCAGAAGGGCCTGTACTTAAAGTTCTTTTCTTGGGGAGCCTAGGTGGCTGAGCAGGTTAAATCTCTGCCTTCATTCAGGTTGTGATCTCAGAGTCGTGGGAGGAATCCTGGGATCGAGTCTGGCATTGGGCTCTCTGCTCAGCAGAGAGCCTGCTTCCCCTCTCTCTTTGCCTGTCTCTTCGCCTACTTGTGATCTCTCTCTGTCAAATAAATAAATAAAATCTTAAAATAAATAAATAAAGTTCTTTTCTTTTACTTATAATGAAATTATATGATTCCTTATCTCATGACTGATCCTAATACTGGTCAATTACATCCTGACCAATATTTAAATAGTGACTATGGCCAAAGAGCAAAATGGATTGGTTTATATATAAGTGGAAGCTAATATCTAAAAAAATGAATGATAAATGGTGGCATTGAGGGCTAGTCCATTCCTCCCATCTTTCTTATTTATTAAATTATTATATTGCTGGGAGAAGCAATGTGCTCATCTAACTTGTCCCAGTCTCTTTTGAGGAAGTTATATATGACCTCCAAATCCTCCTTAAAAGAAAAGGGTATAAGCTGATTAAAATAGGATGTCTTTCCACCTCCCACCTTTGGGGCTGGAATGAATACATAATGACAGAAGACATAATACAAACTGGAGGATAAAAAAGAAGCAGAGAAAGACAACTATCATATGATCTCCCTGATATGAGGAAGTGGTGATGCAACATGGAGGCTTAAGTGGGTAGAAGAAGAATAAATGAAACAAGATGGGATTGGGAGGGAGACAAACCATAAGTGACTCTTAATCTCACAAAACAAACTGAGGGTTGCCGGGGGGGAGGGGGTTTGGGAGAAGGGGGTGGGATTATGGACATTGGGGAGGGTATGTGATTTGGTGAGTGCTGTGAAGTGTGTAAACCTGGTGATTCACAGACCTGTACCCCTGGGGATAAAAATATATGTTTATAAAAAATAAAAAATTAAAAAAAAAAATGGTAAACCTAAAACTTTGATGACATTGATAGGCCAGTATATCAGACATGAGCTGCTTTCTTGTAGGAGAAAAATAAACTGTGTCTTGTTTAACCAAATCATCACTCTGTTGAATGGATATCAAAACAACTGGCTAGAAATTACTCCTTATTGGAACTACTACACAGTCCATTAATATCAGAAGTTTTAATATCTTGAGACAATGCTTTTGAAAGACTGGCCTATCGGCAAAATACCTTAATATATTAAGCTAGTCGGCCATAGTCAATATCTAATATGAGTTCAACATATAGTGAAATGGGCACACTTTATTAAGTTAAGTAAAGCACACTATCTAAAGTGCTTGGAAAGCAACTTACACAACCATTTAGTCTGGCATTTAATAAACCATATCTTCAGAGAATTAATAAAATTAAAAATAAATTGTTCGGAGGCGCCTCCATGGCTCCCTGGGTTAAAGCCTCTGCCTTCGGCTTAGGTCATATTCCCAGGGTCCTGGGATGGAGCCCCACATTGGCCCTCTGCTCAGCAGGGAGCCTGCTTCCTTTTCCTCACTCTCTGCCTACTTGTGATCTCTATCTGTCAAATAAATAAATAAAATATGTAATCAGTCAATCAATCAATCAATTGTCGGGGCACTTGGGTGGCTCTGTGGGTTAAACCTCTGCCTTCAGCTCAGGTCATGATCTCAGAGTCCTGATATGGAGCCCTGCTCAGTGGGGAGCCTGCTTCCCTCTCTCTGCCTGCCATTCTGTCTACTTGTGATCTCTCACTCTCTGTCAAATAAATAAATAAATAAATAAAATCTTTAAAAGAAATAAATAAAATTTAAAAAATAAATAAATTGTCTGTCAAAGGCCTAATTTCAAATTCCAAATGTTTCTCTAGATGAATTTAGTTCTTACACTATAGAATTAAAATTGTAATACATAAGGTTACATTGAGATATTTATGTAAAAGCCATGCTATGAATTATAATAAAATTCTTAGTACCGTTTCCCATAAACAGCCACGTGCTTCACACTTTTCTTTAGTTGCAGGGTCTGCATCTGGATAACAAGTAAACCTTTCATTTACTGAGTAATTTTGATTCCATTGAACGGTAAAGTTCCTTCCAAGGTTAAAGTTGAGATTGTAAATTAGGAGATTCTGAAGACGAAGAAACATTAAAAAATATTTGTGAAAACTGGATGACTTAAAAGTACTTAACATTTATAAAATGCAACAACCACAGCAATTCTTCAAGTCAAATCATTGGTATTTTAATAGGATACTTAAAGAACAGATAAGAAAGGAGAAAATATGTCATGCCACTGAAATGGCTACAATTTCAAGACAAGAGAAGTATAAGAAATCATAGAATATCAATGAAAAGCATTATTGCTAAATCCAGACATGAGTTCTGATCTCAGTTCTGCCATTTAATGCTTATGCTTCTTTGGGACAATTGCCTATCCTTTATTATCTTCCATTTCCTCCACCTGTGAAATGGGGATGATTGTTTCTACTACAAGGGGTTGCTATACAGGAAGAATGACAAATGAAATTTAAAGCACTTAACACAATGCCTAGGGCAGATTAGGTGTGAAATAAATATTAGTTCCCTCAAGGGAGGGATAATAGTGACAGGTTTATATAGAAAACCCCAAAGTCAGAAGAGGGAAATACCTATTTCTTCAATTCTGTCTCTAATTTGAGACACTGCTTACAATCTTTGAGGGACTAGTTAGGAGATAATATGGTATGATGCAAAACATGGCGTGATGTGTGTGTGTGTGTGTGTGTGTGTGTGTGTGTGTGTGTATACACAATGTGTATATATATATATGCACACACATATATATGTTCTAACATATAATGATTTTATATGTGTGTGCATATATATGCACACACATATATATGTTCTAACATATAATGATTTTTATTATTAGGATATTGCCAAAGTTAAGTTTGTTGTCTATATACCTTGAGAATACTATAGGCAAAATTTATCCCAGACTTCTATCTTCATTAGCTTATTTTTTGATATCAACTTACTTTCATACCTCTACATGCAGGACTGAAAATTCATATAAAGATTAGTCTAAGCATAGCATAATTAAGAAAGTGTGTCTATTAGAGTCTGTGTAAATCTTACATAAGCATAAATACAAACACAGAAATAAGTTAAAATTGCAAAAAACAAATAAAATTATTTTTGTTTTATACTCTTGTGGCAATCTCTGTTAGAGTCATAAAGTTCTCAATAAGCCTGCATTATTTAATTTATATTAATTAATTATTATAGCCTCAGGAATATACAAAATTATAGTATATTTACTAAATAAAAATAATTAGCCAATACATATTGTTATAAAAATTGTGAAGTGAAGAACTCTGGGCCAGAGGCTTAGGAATTAGGAAAAAAAAAACCTCTAAAGGAATATTCTATATCTCAAGTAATTGAGAATTTATACTGATGTTACCAATTTAGGGTATATATAAATGGTGGGAAAAAAGTAAATAAAAATAATTTCAATGCTTTAAATTATTATGATCTATATTTTAAGTACAGTAGTTTATTACCCAAAGCAACAATTTAAGTGTTATATTTTATAGATAAGGAAACTGAGATAATAAATTAATTTGATATGTTTAAATGTACACATTGCAAGGCTGAAATTCAAGTCCTATCCTAAGACTCCTTTTCCCTCCATAGTACACATCTTGAGATTTTATTTTTCAGTAATCTCTATACCCAACATGGGGCTCAAACTTACAACCCTGAGACCAAGGATCCTACATGCTCTCCTTACTGAGGCAGCCAGATGCCTCTCGGGAACACATCTTAAAAGAGACAAAAATTATAATTGCCTTAGAAGCAAAGAGTGTAAACAAAATTTCAAAAAAAAAAAAAAGACAAGATCTATCAAGGATAGTGATAGTTCTTGAAAGGAGAAGCGGAGGGAATGAGTGAAGAAAGGCATTATAAATAAATATATATATATATATATATATATATATATCTTAAAGAGTATTAAACAAGAACTAAAGAATTTAGAACCTTTATTATATGTAACAGGTGAGTAAGTTCAAGTTCAGGGTAGGAAATGCCATAAAAATATTAATAAGATGTATATAAGTGATATCCAAGATAAAATGAAATAAAGAGAAGTAACAAAGAGTCCTTTTAATGTTGATATCTGAAATGGGAATTACCTAAAATAGAATATTAATAGCAAAAGGAGAAAAAAAAGAAGTAATATGAAGAAAAAATGTCACAAAACCAGAGACTGAATGGTTACATAATGTTAAATGTGAGAATATATGACAGGTAAAATATTTTAAAATTTTTAATTTACCTGGTCAGAAGCAGTGTAAGTAAAATTGTAGTGATCTTTTATTGGCTGATTATCTTCCACCACTGTAACTTGTGTAACAGAGTCTGTCAAACCAAGGATTTTTATAGTCTCAAAAGCTAAAGTGGTTCCTTCCTGGTATGATGAATGTGTGCATAAAATATCTAATTTGTTCTGAAAAGAAGTATATAATAGTATATATTAAGTAGAAGGTCAATGGATAAAACCTGAAATAATACAAGTATGAAACAAAGAACCAATCACTATCTCTCCATTCCCACCAGTTCTCCAAATCCAAGTAATATATATAATATACTCATTAACGACTCTTCATTTTTTTGTGTACATGTCATAAAATTTATTTTCAGAGATAACCTGAATTACCCATGATGCAACTCATATATATCTCTTCTCATTCTAGTATTAATGATGATGAGGAATAAGAGCTTTGGCAACAAAGAATATATGAAGAAATCCAACATCTACAAAAACTATTGCTATTAATTATTGAAATTTAGCCTTATGTATAGATTTTTCATCCTCACTCAAAATCCATAACAATTATTGTTGTGACTGATATAGATTTTCAAATATGTTGACATTATTTTCCTAGGTCCTGCTGCTTAAGCCAGACATACCCATTTAAGATGTTTGAAGATTTCTGTACATCAATTTCATCATCACAAACTTATCCATTACATTTAAATACGAAAATTTAAGATAACAATGTATTTATAATTTAACAACTTAAATTTTAAAATTTAACAATTTATTTAATTTCTTTCTGTTGAAATCTGAAGGTAAATGTAAGCATCCTTCCAAAATAAATCTATGATAAAGGCATAACACAGACATTAGCAAGATATATGTTCAGCTGTGTGTGCAAAGAGAATACTTACATTAGAAACTGAAAAAGTATATAAAATGTAGTTGCCATTTTGTATGGTATCTAAAATGGGGGAAAATACAGAGTTATCAGATCAAAATATAATTCTTTATTGCTAATTTCTCTATTTTTATAGTTCTACAACTCTTAAGAAATTTAAAATAAAAGGTACTGTTAATGGGTGCCTGAGTGACTCAGTTGGTTAAGCATCCTGCTCTTGGCTTCAGCTCAGGTCATGATCTCGGGGGCCTGAGATTGAGCCCTAGGTCAGGCTCTGTGCTCAGTGGGGAGTCCACTTCTCTCCTCCCTCTTCTTCTGCCTTTCCCCCTGCTTGCACATACTCGCATGTAGTCTCTCTCTCTTTCAAATAAATAAATAAATATTTTTTAAAAATTATTTTAAATTTTATTTATTTATTTATTTGATATAGATCACAGGTAGGCAGAGAGGCAAGAAGAGAGAGAAGGGGAAGCAGACTCCCTGCTGAGCAGATAGTGTGATGCAGGACTCGATTCCAAGACCCTGAGATCATGACCTGAGCCGAAGGCAGAGGCTTAACCCACTGAGTCACCCAGTCACCCCTTAAAAGTTATTTTAAAAAGTATTGTTTATTAATGAAGCAAATTAAAAAGTTTATCTTTTCAAATTAAAGTCTTTAACACTTATATGCAAAATAATTTTAATAGTTTATTATCCCAGTAAGTAAAGGTAATGAATACATATGTGCCTAGTTTAATTTTTCAAAGATGGATTAAATATTCCTGGAAATTAAGAGAAAAAACCTTACAATAAAATGTACATAATTGTAAATTTATTATTGAAAGATATTTTATCTCTTTCTAGTAAACCATGTAACATTAAGTTTATCTTTGGAAGATATGGCTCATCACAATTTTTATTTTGCACCTTTAATTTTTTTCATTGTTTGAAGAAATAAGGTGAACCTGGAGATATGTTAAAGACCGAAATAAACTTTAAGGAGGAAAGTGGAAGAAGACAACGATTTTCTACACTATCTATGTAAGAGAACTTTTTATTAACATGTTTCTTTAATAGAGAAACTGAAGATTATGGCTAAAATAATTTGAAAGACAGTGAAAAAAGTAAAAGGAATATGAGAATTTATATATATTTTCAACAATATTAATTTGCCTAAAATTTTAATCCTAATTAATGAAATAAAAATCATACCATGATGTGAAGGTCATTTTACTGTTCATTTGTTTTCTTACAGATTGATTGTTTAGAAAATTTTGATTTTAACTTTTCAAAGCACATAACTATGGAACTCCCATATTTGATAACTGATTAATCATATCTCCATATTTTTAAACAACTTCCTAGGTAAAAGTAAATTATCAATATGTATTTTTATATAGAAAGAAATATATTTGGTTATATTTATATAATTTGAAAAATAAGAATAACCTTAAAATCAAACCCCACATGCTATCAATGCAGGTATGATCTCAACAGCATTCTTTAATTGATGATCACAAATAATTTAACTCAGCAGGATCCAATCTTAAGGAACCTGTGTGGTAAATGTTTGGAACATATTCTCATGGAAAAGCTCACCCCAGTATGCTCAGGTTCTAAGGTATTTGAAACAGAGCAAGAAGGTTTGTGTTAGAGTAAAATGAGAAAAGGAAAGCAGTAGTGGATAAGTGTGTGTGTGCACACATACATGCAAAAATACAGATCACGGTGAGTGGTCTAGGTCCTGGTAAAGACTATGACTTCTAACTGAATAAAATGGAAAATAATTAGAAGGTTTCGAGCAGAAGTGTGGTGATTTGAGTCATATTTTAAAAGGATTACTAAATGAAATAAGACAAAAGCAGAGAGGGAGACAAACAATAAGATAATGCCAGGAAACAAACTGAGGGTTGCTGAAGTGGATGGGTGGCTGTGTGATGGACACTGGGGACAGTATGTACTATGGTGAGTGTTGGGAACTGTGTAAGACTGATGAATCACAGGCCAGTACCCAGTACCCCTGAAACAAATAATACATTATATAGTAATAAAAATAAATAAATTTTACAATAAATAAATAATAAAAGGATTACTGCACCTACTGGATTGTAAATAGAATGTAAAGGGGTTCAACAAGAACGGCAGACGGACCAGTCAAGGAGCTATTCTAAGTATTAAAATGAAAGATAGTAATGACAGTGATGGAACTGACAAGAGAATCCAGGTGAAGGTAGAACTAAGAGAAATTCCTAGGCTGTGAGAACAAATGGCCAACTAAAGTTTTTGGCATTTTGGAGAGATGAAATCAATTGACAAGGGAAGACTGTAGGTGAAGCAGATATATCATGGTGATCTATATTTTCATAAATAAGTTTTAAAAAACATGAATTTTTTAATAGTTTCCATATTTTCAAATTATACGAGGGCACACCAATGCATAGACTAGACATATGGGATATTCTTTAGTACATCTGAGAAATATGAGCTAAAATATAAACGAATCTATATTTTTTTGTACATGCAAATACAAAACAAATACCTAAGAATCTTCTTTTTTTTATTTTTTTAAAGGTTTTATTTATTTATTTGACAGACAGAGATCACAAGTAGGCAGAGAAGCAGGCAGAGAGAGAGGAGGAAGCAGGCTTCCCGCCGAGCAGAGAGCCTGATGGGGAGCTCGATCCATCATGACCTGAGCCCAAGGCAGAGGCTTTAACCCACTGAGCCACCCAGGCGCTCCACCTAAGAATCTTCTATTAAAATAAAAACAGGATTAAAAAAAAACTAACAAATTTATGAGGGTAATTATAATTAACTAAATCTAAACGGATAAATTTAGTATGGCATAATTACATATTAGAAAAAATGGCTCATTTTTTATTCTCCTGGGTACTGAATCCTCAAATTTGGGGCTTATGAAATAAAATTAAATACACTATTAATTAAAGTATATAATAATTTAATTATTTTAACATTAATTAAACAAAATTTTAAATGCTAGGGGTTTTTTAACAGTAATAAAATTTTAGTTTTTAACTACTACAATCACTTAAGAGAGTTGAAAATATGATAAAATTTGCATATTTGTGAATTTATTAAATACTCTAATTAAAAATATCTAATAAAGATATCTATACATGTCAAAAACTTTTACAATGAACCAACAAAAATACTGTCTTTCAATGTTTATAATTTAAATAGTGATTTTAATTTCACAAACTAACCTAATACCTTAAGGTAGATAAAAACAGGAATTAAAAAATAAAACTTGTGACCTTTTTTTAAATAGATGCAATCTTATATCAGTAAAAAGGCAAATTGTCCCAACATCAAAATGAACCTTTTAAAAGTCTATCACATTGAAACTTACTTTTCGTTTCTCCATCATCCCAGAAAAAATCTCCTTTTGCTGTATTATCTTCATCTAATGCAACTATAAGTCCTAGAGGGTTCTTTCGGCTGTTAAATAAGTTTGGGTATATATGTAATTCAAAATAAATTTATAATAATAAAATATCTTACAAATAAGTCAATTTCAACCCAGCAGATCTGTAGATGTTCTGCATTCATGTGAAAATATTGATATCCATTAAATTCATGTCTGTATTTATTATTTTTCCATGAGAGAAATAATTTATATACTTATAAAATAAATGAAAGAAATAAATTTAATAAATATAATGTGGAACTTCTTGGAGGCAAGATACCAACAAAATTTAAACAGTATAATGATCCTTCAAACAAGAAAAATTAAATATACTTTATGAATGCAGAATACATTTAACATATATTTGCACATTTCAATTAACTCTACCTTGCAATTTATCAAGGCTACATCTTATATACATAATAAAGAAAGGTACAATATAAACACACTTTACTGCTTAGTAGAATATTTATTAACCTTACAGATGAGGCTAATTCTATTATGAGAAATGAAACATGATGAATACAATTTTATTTCTCTGTCCCTGTAGGTTTTAGAAAGAGCCTGAGGCAGATATATAGAATATATTCTCTCTATATAGAATACATTCTATATAGAGCAGTTGAGTCCAGCCAACTTCTCTATATAGAATATATTCCATTTTGCCTGCTCACCAAAGTATATGCTTCTCTGGTTCAATACAGCTCTAGAATATAACTAATTTTTTGGAGAACGCAGTCACGGAACAGTTACAGTCTGAAAATAAGCAAAGAAAATAATGAAGATACTAGCACACATTCATTCACTCATGTATTTGTTCCTTCAATACATATTTAGTGAAAATAGAGAGCATATCATGGGCCGGACATTTACTATTGGCCTGGGGAGTACAGCAGGCAAAAGCCAAGTCTCTCCTTTAATGGAGTTTATAAAGGGAGAGGACACATTACATACACAATAAAGTATACAATATAATTCCAGATATTCTTAATGTTACAAAGAAAACACAGCAGGATAAGAAATAGAATGCAACCATCCCTTGGGGTGTTAACAGAATATGGGGGAATTTGTGCATTCAGTATAACCCCTTCTGTGCTCTTGTACCTAGAATGAATGCTGCAAGATGGAGCACAAGAATTTTCAAGTTTCTTCTTTTCTCCTAAATATTTCTGCAAGTTATTCCTACTGAACAATTTAGTTTCTGTCTCATTCTTTCCCTAAACAGAATTATCCACTTCATTTATCATTTAAAGTAAAACATTTTAGCAGAAAGAAAAACATTGTGACATTTATGTATTGATAATCCAAGTATATAACTGACACTATCAACAATTATGTAACTTACTTTACTTTTGCCAATTTTTATTAAGAATGAGAAACTAACTTTAATTATACATATCCTATAGAGAATATCAGCACTTCTTTGGCATACAAAAAATTATGATCTAATTACTTTCATTTTTTAAATAAAAGAATTTGTAGTAATGCTATATAATTTGAATCTTTTTATACATGATTATATTTAAGAATCCCCTTCATACATCAAATATCTTTTGGTGAAAGAACTAAACAGTAATATTTGATTCTCAATAAAATATTAATTAAAACTTGAATTATATTTCAGATTTCAGTTAATGATTTTTCATTTTACCTTGCAGTTGTAGTTACAGCAGGTTGTTGAATGGGGATAATATAACCTCCTCTAAGATGTAATCCTATTTTGTCTCCTGGAAGGTACATATTAACTTGTTGTTTTCTCCACGGCCTCTTTGCACCCTAATATTTGGAAGTTAAAAAGATTTTTTAATATTAGTGAAGACATTAATTCCATTTCACAAGAATTCAATTTTACACATAGAAATAATTTTTACTGTGAGAAATTCATGTCATCTAAATGAATATTTATATACTCTTTTCTAGCTTTGAAAAAATCCTTATTTTTCAGTTTACTGAACAAAGCAGGAGAAAAATAGATTCACTTTTTCAAAAAAATTAAAAATCAATTTAGACAAATCAACTTCCCCTTTACAATAATTAACATTCTTAATAAGTACTGTTTTTATTCTTTGTTTTGGTTTAAAATTAAGTGTATCTTTAAAAAGCTTTTAAAGATTTTATTTATTTATTTGACAGATCACAAGTAGTCAAAGAGGCAGGTGGAGAGAGAGAGAGGAGGAAGCAGGCTCCCTGCTGAGCAGAGAGCCCGATCTGGAGCTCAATGTGGAGCTGGATCCCAGGACCTTGGGATCATGACCCGGGCTGAAGGCAGAGGCTTTAACCCACTGAGCCACCCAGGCACCCATTTAAAAAGCTTTTAAAAATCATTCAGGGCATTTGGGTGGCTCAGAGGGTTAAGCATCTGCCTCTGGCTCAGGTTATGATCTCAGGGTCCCAGAATCAAGGCCCGAGTTGGCATCCCTGCTCAGCTGGGGGTCTACTTCTCCCTCTCCCTCTGCCTCTCTCCCTACTACTGCTCTCTCTCTCTCCCTCATTTTCTCTCTCTAATAAATAAATAAAATATTTTTAAAAATATTTTATATTTTAATTTAATTTTATTCAAATTTAATTTAAATTTTAAATTTAAAAATGTTTTTTAAAATATTTTATTTATTTGTTTGACAAAGAGAAACACAGCAAGAGAGGGAATACAAGCAGGGAGAGTGGGATAAGGAGAAGCAGACTTTCTATGGAGCTAGGAGCTGGATGTGGGCTTGATCCCAGGATTCTGGGATCATGACCTGTACTGAAGGCAGATGCTTAATGACTGATCCAGGTGCCAAAATAAAATATTTTTTTTTTAATTTTTTATTTTTTATAAACATATATTTTTATCCCCAGGGGTACAGGTCTGTGAATCACCAGGTTTACACACTTCACAGCACTCACCAAATCACATACCCTCCCCAATGTCCAAAATTTAAAAAGAAAAATAAAATAAAATAAAAATCATTGTTTCTATAAAAATATAAGTGATATGCAAAATAATGCCTTTCAAAATAAATACTTCTCAAAGGTCTTAATCAATTAAAAAATATGTTGCATATGAATATTAAAATGTTGCCTTTTCAAGGTTGAAATGAAAATATTTCCCAAACATTTGAATGTGCCATATATAAAAAAAAAAATTGGTTACCATTAGCTCAATACTCAATTATTCTGCCAAAAAGATAAATATATAAAGTAGGAAAAACATCAAAATAAGTCACTACTCCTTCCTAAAATCACTCTTGAGTCTAATTTCCACAATTTAAAAATGAATAATATAACTCTTTTTACTAAAGAATGTAATTTTATATTAATCACATGCAAGAAACATATACTTGCTCATATGAAACAAAACATGTATACCTGCACAAATTTTGCAGATTATTCAAATTGGAATTATTCTTTTTTTTATAATGATAACAAAAATGCTAAAAACAGATATGCTATTTGTTGGGAATTAAGTTTCCACGTAGAGATGTGTGACAGTATAATACTAAGGTTACTTACAGTTTCATAATCAAACCAAGTAGCATTAGGGATGTATGCACTCACTGTATCTGCTCCCTAAAATAAAGCAAGATAACTTATATACTTTTTATTTCTTTAATACTTATCAGAAAAGTCTCATATCAAATAGTAAGTTGGGTTTTAACAATTAAGAAAAAAGCTTCCTTTGTACTCCTCCACTACTGTATTTCCTATAAATAATAATCAGGTTATTTTACTAGTTTTATATAATAATATAAATCACATCAAAAGTGAAGTTGAAATTAATTTAAGTAGCAAATAAAAAAAAGCATTTGTATTGTTATAATCTACATGGAAATTGCAAATGTGTACACATTCATTTCTGTATATTTCCATGGGCTTTAGAGACTTCTAAATAATAGGTAAAACCTAAAAGTCTCACTCTACTATATTTTTAGTGCTTAATATTTAATATTTTCATATGATCATCTGGCTTTCCAGTTCCTCTTTATTTACAATTTAACAAAACTTCAATGTCTATTGACATATGTCTATGTCTAATAAAATGAGAATTCATTGTTATTACTACAAGATTGATTTTGGCTCCACAAATAAAGCTTTCTTTTTTAGAAGAATATTAATTTTACATACTTTTCTTCTCTGCAGTTACATATTATATATTTGAAAAACATATATCTACTTAACATTTTTATAATTTTTCAGAATTTCTTCTTCATTTTAGAATTCAACATTTATCAGTTTGAAACAGTCAGGTAGAGTAACATTTATTACTAAGTCTTTTTTTATAATTTTGTGTGAATTTGGTTACAAGGTATCCTTTAAAAGCAATAAATTAATTAAAATTGTAAAACCTACCTCTTTCAAGACGGGAGTAATAAGTAATGCGGGACCCCATAAGAACTGAGTGTCCTCACTCCAGGTATTCATATCCTCATAAAACCTAAAATGACAATTTGCTTTGTAATGACAATTTGCAATATAAAGATAAAAATAAGTTTACCCAAATTCTCTGTTTGGTTTATCATTTCAGTTTTTTCATCGGAATGATTATTATTTTTAATTTTACTTGTTTCACATCTCAATTTGAATCTATGGTTCTTATATCCTTATAGTTCATCTGACACTCAAGAAAAAAGAAAGGAAGGAAGGAAGGGAGAGAGAGAAAAAAGGAGGGAAAGGGGGAGGAAATTAGTTCAACTAGGCTCAAAAAAATTTATCAGAGATGATAAGGTTACTTATTATTCATAATAAGTAAGTATTCTGTTTAATACAATTTCTCTAAGATAAATTTGTAAAGTACCAGAAATCTTTCATATTCTACTTTCTTCCCTTTAAATTTTTCATTATAAATTCCTGTTTTAACCTGATTTGAAAGGGTCTTCAGTCATTTCTTGGGGAAAGGTCCTGCTTTGCTCAAGATATACAAAGGCAGACATAATTAATTGCTCTGTTACAATACCATACTCTTGATCTACAGCTAGATGATTTTGACAATACATATGTAACATGTCTTCAATAACTGCCTGTTTAATCTTACTAGTATAATTTCCCTAATACAGCCTATGTTCTATTCAATTCCCACATTTCTAGTTCAATCTTGTCCAATCATTAAATTAATTAGATTTATTTACTGCTATCATTCCATAGTTCACCAAATGCTTTACATAAATCATTTGACATCATAATTACTCTCCATTAATTTTTCAATATATATATCTGAAAATAGTTTGAAAAATTAAAATTCTTTTTTTTTTAAAGATTTTATTTATTTATTTGACAGAGAGAAATCACAAGTAGTCGGAGAGGCAGGCAGAGAGAGAGAGAGGGACGCAGGCTCCCCGCTGAGCAGAGAGCCCGATGCGGGACTTGATCCCAGGACCCTGAGATCATGACCTGAGCCGAAGGCAGCGGCTTAACCCACTGAGCCACCCAGGCACCCCGAAAAATTAAAATTCTTCAGTATGGTACTCACTCATGAAGAACTGGCCTTGCTACAGTTTCTCCAAACATATGGGCTTTGTAAAACAGAGTATAGAGGAAAGGTAATAATGTATAGCGAATATTCAAATAATGCTTTGATGAATTAACCAAAAGAGAATTCTGCCCAAAAAATGCTGGATCCTGATGCTATGGAATAAAAAGATACATTGAAATAAAAAAGCTAAAATAATGAATGAAAATTGAAGGAGATGCATTTAATCTATTTGTAAAGCAAATCACATATTTTAGCTTGTTTATAAAAATCTGAAATTGTTACACTTTCTTCACCAAAGTATATAAATATTTTTATTTTTTATGTTTTCATTTAGATATATGTTTTAATTAAACTATTTTATACTAGACATTTTTCTTTTACATTTTACATTTTTCATTTAATATAGTTACATATAGTTAGAGATGAAAATATATTTTAACAAAGAATTTTTTACCTATATTACTTGTGGTAGATTGAATTATTGCCTCCAATATTCATGTTCCCTTGTACACACAACCTTCACTGTGTAATTCTGCAGTTGCTACCACTAAAGGTGGAGTGTACTTCCCCACCTCTTAACTTTGTGCTCAAGTGAGTGATAGACTCTGGGCAGGGAAATCTTAGTACATGTGACACATTCATGGAAAGGCTTAAAATGTGATTGCCTGAGGACTTGCTGCCTTGTGCCCTGTTGTTGCCATTAGAAGAAAAATCCCAGATACATAGTGTACTGGCCCAGAGATACAGGGAACATGCTGCCTGGCCAGCATGGAGGCTTGTAACTTGAGGGACAGCCTTCCTGCTGAGCCCAAGCTGGATCAGTGGATCTTCCACAATGCGTAGCAAAATTAACTAAAGGTACCATCTACTGCCTCCCTGGATTCATCATCATTTTATCCTGAAGATATTTCCCTTCGGTTGCCCATAGCTAATCAATGAGCATGGTGGGGGTATTATTCAGGCCCATTCCTGAAATATACAGGACATTTCCAATGCTCAACTTTGCCTTGAGGACTCACCACCGATGAGTGAAAACCCTTAGAATTGGGCTGCAGTATGTTACTCTCCCTAAAAACCCCCCTTCCTTGCCTTCATCTTCACCAGATCCAGATTATGATATGAAGGCTTGCTTCATTTTTTCCTGCTCCCTCCCCTTTATCCTTTCACAAGTATTTCACCAATAAATCTCTAACATATTTGTCTTGACATCTGCTTTTGGGAGACAGAAATGAACACACAGTGTAATCTAATTCATATCAGCATCTTCCATGAGCACAAATTTCTTGAAAGCATCATTCAGGTGGATTAGGAAATGACTAATCCCCAATTTATACCTTTTACTACTGTTCTGTCATGCTTCCTTCCAGGCAGAGCTCTGCCCATTGTTTCATCAAAACTCTTCTCAAAAAGAATTAATGGCTTTATATGTAACCAGTGTGTGAACAGTGAATAATATCTCAACCAACATGCACTTAATTGATTTAATGGTTTCACCTAATTTTCTCATTTCCTCTGAGAAATATGTCTCTGAGAGCCCAGAACATGCCGAATTCATAGGGGTATTAGAACCGCTCAGAATGTCCTTATACTTCTGCTCCCACTAGTTCAGATACATGTTAGTTTAATTTTTCCCAACCTATCTGTTCAGTTTTACTTATTAGACGAAGATTCTGGACTCAAACTACTTTTTAAATCTCTTGAATTTCTTGTGTCTCTTTAACAGAACAAAAGCTGGAAATCCTTAATATTACGTTATATTTTTTATGAAAGTTACTTGGAACTTACATTGTTAGAATCCGGACTCAAAAAGTTTTGGCTTAATTTTAATATTAAATTATTTTAAAGTGATGTAGCACACATGTATATGCTTTAGGCTTAAACAAAATATTTATGGTGCGACCTCATTACCTTTCATGATTTCCTTATTTCACCATTTTTTAATACATAAAATATACGCCTTGAGAAGAGGACTTCTAACTCTTCTTTATGCTGCAAACTTTCAGACTATATCTTCTATGGATATAAATTTAAGTACATTGTTAAAACTAGAATTAGGTCTTATTTAAAAACATGGAGAACAAGAAGCATTTACCTCATATATATCACCATTATGGTTCCTGGAAAATGGATAAAATGCCCCCAGTTGCATCCACCTTCTGCAAAGCTCTTCTGTGGTATTAGCCACAAACCCACAGATGTCCGCTCCAACCTAAGTAACAAATATATCTATTATTCATAGTGTAAAGAGACTCAAATTTGCCCAGAGCATCAAATTTTATGCCTCAACAGATTAATTTACATTATTTAGGAATCTTTTTGTTTGACTATCTTCATGTATTCTTCCTTAACATAGTTTTATATTTTCCATTTTTGCTATGGAATTATTTTACACTTTTTTTATATTATTTTACACTTTTTTTCATTGCCTCTTTATACATTGTTAGTCTTATGTATTTACTTTCTTCATTTGATCTAATCATTGTTAACTCAATATATAATGTGAAATTATATTATTAAAATGTGTTATTTCTTAATCGAAAACCCACCCCCATGATTTTATTTTTTCTTTTATAATATATTACTATAATAGTAAAAGAGTAAAAAATGTTGCCTAACATGTAGTCATATAAAATTTCATTCCTCTTCCTTCAGGAACCCTCCAAAAAAAAACTACTATTCTTAATTTGGTATGTTTATATTCATTTACATTTTTACAAACATTTCGTTTTTTTCTAAATAGTATATAAGTACCCATAAACAATATATAGTATCATATTATATATTTATTAACTTTATGTAAATGGCATATTTGAATGACACAGCATTTCATTTTTTTCTCAAAACATTATTTTTATGAGATTCACTTGTGTTAAATGTAAACATTTAGTTCTAATTCTCTATAATATAGGATCTCATAACTATGAAAAATGCTCCTGTTAAGTTTTATATATAGGTTTCTTTATGAATATTAAAAAAAACTTAACTATTCTTCTATGGTATTATATATATATAAATATTTTCAAGATTATTTTATTGGCTTATTGTAAATACACATTGTTTAATCAAAACTGGTTGTAACCATTTGTAAACACAATGAAAAATTCCATTATTCCGTTTCTTCCCAATTACTGTTATTTTCAGACTTTAAAAATATTTTTTCACCAAAGTTTTACTTGCATTTCTCTGATTACTATGGAAGTTGAGAACTTTTTCATATTTTTACTGAGTCCATATGGGTTTCTCTTCCTACAGAATTACCTATTTATATCCTTTCCTAATTTTCTATTGTTTTTACCTTCTACAGATTCCTAGTAGGTATTTTAAATTATTATTTATTTAATGTCTATTTAAAATAACTTTATAAAAGATTTTATTTATTTATTTGACAGACAGAGATCACAAGTAGGCAGCGAGCCGGGCTGGGGGGAGACAGGCTTCCTGCTGAGCAAAGACCCTGATGCCTGATGCGTGGCTCTATCCCAGGACCCTGGGATCATGACTTGAGCTGAAGGCAGAAGCTCTAAACCACTCAGCCACCCAGGTACCCCCAAAATAGTCTTTTAATGAACAATTTTTTTTTCACTTTGTTGTAGTCAAATTTATGTTTCTTTTTTATTTGTGCCTTCTGTGATCTGTTTAAGAAATTATTCCCCTAACCTAACATCACAGAATTATTCATATTTTCTTCTAATATATCTAAGGTTTACTTTCCACACATAAGTCTTTAATCCATCTGAGACTGATTTTTGTGTAAGGTATGAGGCATGGACTCATTTCTTTTTAAATGGATAATCAATTTTTCATATGAATATTTGATACATCCTCAATAATCTATAGTAATAGTGCTATCAGTGATTGTATTTCATTAATGCATGGGCCTGTATCTTATTTTGCCATATTATTCTATTTGAATATACAGAGACAAATATTGTGTTTATTACTACTTTATCGGACAGGGTAAATCCTTATGCTCTTTTCTACTTGCATTGTCTTCCAAATGAAGTTTAAGTAATCTTTGATGCTCCCCAAATTCACTTTATAGTTTAAACTGGAATATCACTGAACCTGGATATAATTTGGGGAGAATGTGTATTTATAATATGCTAAGTCTTATTATCTATGAACATGACATATATTTATTTAGTTAATTAAAATTTTCTTTAAAAAAATCTTACATTTAGTTTTAATATTTACTCCTGGATATTTTATATTAATTACTTGCTATAATAAATAACACCTTATCTTAAAATACATTATAAGATTGCTTATTTTTTTCTTCTTTTTCAGACAAAACTACTGAAAATGCTCTATTTTATTCAAATTTTCAAAATCGCCTTTGTAATTTCATTTTGTTAATTTTTCTCTAGAAACTTTGTTTTCATTGCCTTAATCTCTTGTCTTATTTTAATTGCCTATTTCTTTCTTTAGGTTTATTCTGTTTTTCTTTTTTCCATGTTCTTAATTAATTCACTTTACTCATTAATATTCAGCATATCTTTGTTTTTAATCTAAGCAGATATCCCACATTTTTGATATGAAGCATAATTGTGAGCATTCAATTCTAAGGATTTTCCCCCCCTCCATTTCCATTCAGTTTATTTTTTGACTCACAAATCATTTGATAATGTGTTTTTTAATTTCCAAAGTCAAGAGTCTGTGTGTGTGGGGGGGGGGTGTGGGTGTGTGAAGTTTTTGTTGTGGTTTTTATTTGGTTGGTTTTTGGTTTTCCTTTTATTTTGTGTATACGAAAGAAAGAATAAGTGATCATTGTAATTTCCTGACACATTTTAAATTATTTCTTTTTATGTAGTGGCCTTCTTTGGTGTTGAATATCAACATGGCATACTTTTTTTGCTTGATTTAGAAATATCAGATTTTTTATATTTAGAGTTGCCTAGCATACATTTTTTCTCTTCTTAAAATCTTGAGACTTCCTCTTTATTTTTTTATCTTTTATTTTATTTTACTATCTTTTAAATAGAGGAAATAGCTTTATTGTTTTTTAACGTAAACTGACAATCTAGTATTTTAAATATATTTAGACATTTGACATTTACTTTTTTTACTAATGTATTTGGATTTTTCCCTACCATCTTATCTGGTACATTATATATTTGGAAGCTTTTTCCTATGCTCTGTTTATATTGATATTTCTTATATGTATTTTTTTGATTTACTTGAAATTTATTTATTCTGTTTTCTCATTTTAATGGCTTGAATATTATAGACATTTTCTTATAATTCTAATTTTTTCGTATAAATTCTAATTTTTTTTATTTTTCTTATAAATTCTAATTTTTTCTACTTTCTAATTCTAATTTTTCTTATAAATTCCCTAAGAATAAGGATTGAACTTTTCCTGCAATATACCTTAGCCATTATATTGAAAATCATTAAGACAATAATATTACAAAAGAGTAATTCATATATTTTATAAATAACACTGTAAGAAATTCCTTACCAATGGTATTCCAAACAGGTTGAACTCCAGCATTCCTGCAATAGACCATTTCATTTGTTCCCATGAAGCAGTATTATCTCCTAACCAATGTGCAGCATAACGTCCAGATCCAGCAAAAGTTGACCGGGTGAGAATAAAGCTTCTCTTATTGGTAAAAACTTTTTCTATGGCTCTAAAAATAAAAGTAAATTAATAAGATTTATTTTTATATAAAAATAAATATTTTATCAATCTTCCGTACCAATTTTTATTTATCTGTCAATATTTATTTGTGTAAATATTGCAATCAAACAGAAAAAGGAAATCTATTAGAAGTGGTTCAGACTTTGGTTTTCTTTATCAAATTAAATGATCATGTTTTTTGTATCAATTCAACCTTTGTTTTTTAACATATATGGTCCATACTCATTGAAATCCCTCTATAACATCAGATTTCATAAACTGAATTTGAACTCTGTATGACTTTTTGTGGCACAGTAATGTTGATGCTTTATTAATATCTGTATTTTCAAATAATAGCATGTGATGTTGGGATAACAGTTACATATTTGAGAGGCATTTTAGTTTGTTTCCTGAAGCTTACCATCCACAGCCACTAGTATTATTCATCTCACCTCTACTGGTATTGGAGTATTAATGATAATTTTTCCATTAATGGGAAATATTCAAGAAAAGTACAAGTGTTTGATTTAGTAGATAAGATTATCCAGACAACCTTAGTAAAAATATAATATTATCTTAAAGTGGCTATTCTATATTATTATCTTTACAATATTGAACTATAGTATTGCTTTTTGTTTCTAGAATTTATATATTTATACACTTCAAGATGTAATTATCTACTGAGTTTAAAAGTAAAGTAAACACTCTGAAGACAGTGTATAAAAGTGTATAATAACATGGCATGTTTTGGATTAGACAAATGTAGGTTTGAATTAAAATTGATCATGTTTACTTAATTATGAGAAAATTTAAAATGTATTGAGACCAGGATCTGGGTTTTATTGGAAATTGCATTACAGATCTTTATATAATGCTTGGAAAATCATAGGCGATCAAGTTATGATTGTCCCCTTTCTTTTTTTTTGAACTTGTTTCTTTTTTATATATAAGTGACACACTGCCTTAGAAAAATTACTTTGGTAGATACTACATATAAAACTACATTTTAATTGAAACCTTTGATTTTGAAAAATAAAGACTTATTTAGAAACACCTCTCTCCTATGCCAATTGTGAAGTTCATGCTTAGAACACCATTATATTCAGAGATAATGAACTGAGTCAAAACTTGAAACATAATTTAAATCTATGAATTAAAAAAGAATCACAGTTAAACACATACATCACATAGTTCTTGATTAACTAAGATCCACATTCATGAAGATTAGTAAGAGTACTGGTGTTTTTAATGCCCTATTTTTTTTTTTTACCATGAAAATACTATCCTTCTTTGTTTTCTTATTCTCATTATTTTCCAACTATTTAGGAAATTATAACATATATTTCTACACATTAAATATGAAAGAGGTTTCTGAATGAAATTGCACCTACTTCTCTGTGGCAATAGCCATGCTGTACCCATAGAGGCTGTGAACATCATAATGCTTCCCCCAGTATTGCACAGTGTCCATGCAAATTGTTTTGGAATACAGGAGTTTGTCAAGAATATCTTAGAAAAAATATATAAGAAATTATTTTAAGACACATTTTGCCATTGTGAACTTCATAATCCTTAAATTATGTGCTATGTAAGATGAAATTTAGTTTGAAAAAAAAAATGAAAGACAATTGAAGATAAGTTCTAATTAGGTCTCCACCCTCTATTCCTGTTGATTAACTGTAAGGTTTGCACTTACACTAACAAATATTCAGCTGCCAAATTATAGTACTAAATAAACCCATAGAAAAAATACATTTAAATATATAGATATATGCAAACCCATTTGTATTATACATTATATAAATATACACACACTTTAAAGCTTTATAGCTTAGTTCATTTAAATAAAATTTAACTTATACACATAAATATCTTTCACAATTACAAACCATGTAAATATCTGTTTTTCAGAAAAGTTTTTATTGTCTTTCATTTGCAAGCATATGTGATACTTCCATAATTATTGTCATCTTTCTTCCAATGTACTTACTGCTAGTGCCCTAAGAGCAAATCCCTTCCTTTGGTTAAATTTTTTTAACTTATTTTTAATGGTGAAAAACCCATTTTTTAGAATATGTGAGATGTAACTATTCACATTAGGTTCTTTCTAAAAACTGCATAGACTTACAACATAGTGCCCACAGAAAGAATCTGATCACTTATATTGTAATTTCAAACAAATTTCATTTCCTTTCATTAATTATTTAATCATGGGCAGTTTATCAGTGATAAACAAAGTCAATATGCTATACCAAAATGTAAAATCATACTCCTTTTCTTAAGTATAAAAATTCAGGTCCAAAAGTAAAACAAAAACAAACAAAAAGACATTGATTTCAGGGTCTCAAGATTGTATCAAAATTTGTGATTTAGAAATATATGCTAAGATTTACCAGTCAACAAGGAAAATTATTCTCAGCTAATGGTAAATAAATAACTAAATAAAATTTACCAGGAGTAAAAGGTGGATAATTTAGTTTGTTGCTTTCACATCCATTCTTTGAACCTTGAATAAAGCTGGAAACTTCATTCATGTCCTGAATGGATATAATACGAACAACAGACTTTAAGTAATAACAGAAGTATCTTAGATGGGATTCAGGGGTTGTATACAACCAAAATGTTTTTCATTTACCTAGTTTTAATTTTACATATAAAACAATAATTGTAAGTATTAAGCAACTGTCTTCTCTAAATAGCTATATCAGTCTTCTCACTGAGTCCACCATTGTCCATCTTTCTAGCACATTCATTTATTCAACATGGTTTGCTCACCTCAGTGGACATTTATCTAATTTCTATGATGTGCTTTGCTGACTACTACGCACAGCACATTTTGCATACTCCTCAATTCCTACACTCTCAGAAGAGAATGAAAGTAAACAAGGCAATAGCATTTTAGTATTCTAATGAAAATAGTTACAACCTTAATGAATCTCAATGAACCCTAAGGCAGCTGGACCACATTATAAGAACCAGTAACCTAAACATCTCCTGGAGGCCAAGTGTGTTCACAGATTTTTTTTTTTCTTTTTGCTATGCAAACTGAGGCTCCAATATTGTCCTGTCACATACTAGTTCTCTGTTTATAGCTTTAAATAAAGCTATAAAATAAAGCTATTTAAAATAACTTTAAATAAAGCCTTTGAATAAAACAGATAATGTATAAAATCATATATCACACTACACAGTCTCAAGAAATTATGAATTTCTTCTCCTCTGTTAATTGCATTGAAGGACTTCTACATATTTTTTTTTTAAGATTTTACTTATTTACTTGACAGAGATCACAAGTAGGCAGAGAGGCAGGCAGAGAAGGGGGGGTGGAGCAGACTCCCCACTGAGCAGAGAGCCAGATGCCAGGCTCAGTCCCAGGTCCCTGAAATCTTGACCTGAGCTGAAGGCAGAGGCTTAACCCACTGAGTCACCCAGACACCCTTACACATCTTTGAAGTGTATTTTCCACATCTGTGTGGATATGCAGTCTGCTCTCACACAGCTTCACACTCAATCAAGTCCCTTGTTAATTTTATTTTCCTCAGAAGAAATATATTTTCTTTACTACTCTTCCCTTCTGCCATTCACATCATGCTCATATGGAATTAATGTGAAAAATTAAGGTTGTTCAAAGGAGGAAGAAAATAAATTTCTCATTGTGGTAACAGATATTAAAAGGTAAATGTTTCCATTCCCCAAATATTTTCCTAATAATAATAAAGAAGAAGAATTATGTAGTTATTCTAAAGTATTGGGTTATTTTATTGAAACTACCGAGGATATAATATTCAATTTTGTTTTCCTATGTCCAGTAAAACTAATACAAAGAGAAATTATGCTTACACGGCCAATAATTTTAGGTGAACTTAAGTGTATTTTCTTCACAAATCCATGAGGTACATTAAATTTAAAAATAACTTCAACTGCTGAAATTCATAATTGGGAATTGAGTTGCATTATTTTAAACTTTAAGACTCTTTCTAAACTGTTTAACTCCTTTTGTATATAATTATTCTTGAGAAAATAAGAGGAAAATGTTTACTATGAAATTTATGTTACTCTATTTGAATAATGTATTTGCAAATTTGTAATAAAATTCACAAGATCTTCCAACATTCACTCCAAATAGACAATATTTACAAAATTTAGTAAATAACTTTTAAAGAAAAATTAATTTATTTCAAATGAAAATTGATCAAAACTTTTTGTTTAATCATCAATATTACACTGTATGTTCACTAAGTAGAATTTAAATAAAAACTTTAAAAAATAAAAATATATAAAATATTTGTTTTAACATACAACCATGTAAACAAGATTAAATAAAATATATTATTTCACCAGTTCACAATATAAAGGGAAAGAGTCTTGTCCAAAAACCAAATATATTAAACTACTAAAGACAAAAAATAAAAACTTTTATGATTTTAACAACAAATACAATATTTGCCATTTGATTATTTATTTTTAAGTTATCCTGTCAACTTGGCAAGATTGTATTATGAATATATTAAACATACTACACATAATGTAATAGAATTTATTTGTATCTCTTTAATGTATTTTATTTTTTTATTTTGTTTTTTTTTTTAAAGAGTGGTTTCTTTTTTTTTTTTTAAGATTTTATTTATTTATTTGACAGAGAGAAATCACAAGTAGATGGAGAGGCAGGCAGAGAGAGAGAGAGGGAAGCAGGCTCCCTGCTGAGCAGAGAGCCTGATGAGGGACTCGATCCCAGCACCCTGAGATCATGACCTGAGCCGAAGGCAGCGGCTTAACCCACTGAGCCACCCAGGCGCCCTTTAATGTATTATATATATATATATATATATATATATATATATATATACTTTTGAAAATTCTGGAAACATTTTTCTCTAATTTACGCACATTATTTGAGTGATGCTACATGTATTCGATATCATGTAAAAATAAACTCAATTCGTATTTTTAACATTACAACGTGCACATTCAAAGCAGTGGAAGGTATGAAAAAAAGGCCTCAATGAATTGGCAGTGAAAAGTACACCTACAGATATTCAAGTGTCATTCAAATTATCCCAAATCAAGTAATGACCTAGGAATTATCAACAGCATCTTTAGGGATATTTATGAAGGTTTTCTTTAAAGTCAATTGAAAATTGCATATAAATGTTTGGTGGCTAATAAAAACTTTTAAAAAATCTTGGGGCGCCTGGGTGGCTCAGCGGATTAAAGCCTCTGCCTTCGGCTCAGGTCATGATCCCAGCATCCTGGGATCTAGCCCCGCATTGGACTCTCTGCCTAGCAGGAGCCTGCTTCCCAATCTCTCTCTGCCTGCCTCTCTGCTTACTTGTGATCTCTCTCAAATAAATAAATAAAATATTTTTTAAAAATCTGTGGGCATTTTGTGGCTCCACATGTGAACTCAATCTAAATAAAAATAGCCAAAATTTCAAATAATTTTTAAAATAACTCAATTATTATAATATTCCTATAAAATGTAGAGAAAATATAATCAAATAAGCCCCAGTTATTTGGATATATGAATTGTTGTAATACATCTTCTTATCGAATTTCAAGTTTCCTAGTACTATATATAAAATTACTGAGTTTATTTATGGAGGAATTCCATTTATTAGATTTTTAAGAATGAAATCATAACATGACCACTACAATGTGTATATTTATTCACAAAAAAAAGTCTTTGAATTTTAAAAATATTGATTAATGCTTTTATTTTGAAATCACAACTTCAGTCTTAATTATAACAAATGCATTAGGCTCTTCTTTCTCAAGTATTAGAAGATTTTCTCAAGAATGATGCAAAAAAAGATAATTCAAGTATATGTTTGTATGCAAAAAGATAATTCAAGTATATGCTTATATGCAAAAAGCTGTTTTTCAATGGCTGTTGAGCTCATACCATTTTCTGAAGTGATTTTAATATTTAAACTTTAAATTCAAAATGTTAGAAATTAGAAATCAAGAAAACTTTAACACTATTTTAAAACTTGACCTAAAAATAAAATTTCAGCAGTTAAATAATAATTCTTTTTTACTGTATGTTCATTCTATCAGAACAAATAATCTGAAGAAAGTGAAAGAATTAAGGACACAGTTTAGCAGTAGAATTTGTCAGTTATTCAAGTAAGAGCTGGAAGTGGTATAACCACTTCTTATACATCATATAACTTAATTCAGTGATTAGTGTGCTTTGAAATCATACTGGTTCCCATGTGTTTTGTTTTTTAAGCTTAGTCAAATGTTTATGTATTAGTATGAGAACAATTCTGCCATTCTCAGATGCTCTTCCTCGTCCCATCCCCACCCTCTCTTTGATGATGAATCGAGTGTGTGTCTTCAGTGGATATAGGAAATGAAGTCTTCTCTATGTACAGCACAGTCAGATTCTCTTTTACTATTCCTAAAGTGTCATTTATGCTGTAGCTCTTCTCTAATGGACTCAAACTGTTTCCTAAGCAAAAACAAAAACAATAACAAAATAAAACAAACAAACAAAAAACCCAAACAGAATAATTTATATAATACGTTGAAATTAGGACTGGAATTAAAAATAAAACTAAAAAAAGAAAAAAACCTCAGGAACGGAATGTACAGTTTTGTTATTTCCATCAGCAGCTAGGTATTATTGTGATCTCACTAATTTTGTGTCAAATAGCTAAAGCTTCTCCATCTTCATTCTATTCATCATAAATAATTCTGAGGATTATGCTAACCTCTAACTCAGTTCCCTGTTGTTAGCTGAAAAAATCATTTTCCTCTTTGTATTCTCCACAATATACCTGATGTATTGATGGTGCAAAGTAACCACTTGTAAACTAAGTAACTGATTTAAAAAATAATCATTGAATAAAAATGAGCTATTCATGAAAGTAGAGATATTGTATAACCAAATAACCAAAGAAAAGTATAGCTATCCCTAGGACATCCATTACCTCCTTCCAAAATTCTGTGCAGTTATAATACCTTTGAACAAAAACCCTGATGATATCTGTGTTTAGGTTTATTAGACTTTTTTTTTTTTCTGAAACACAGAATCCTGGGATCACGGCACTAAATCATTGACTATCATTCAGTATAATTATATAAAATAAACCCAGAAGCAAACAATCAATAGTTATAGAGATAAAACTTCATTCAAAGAAACTTTTAAACATTAGCATTTTCCTTTAATAACTTTACCAGAAACCTAGGATTTTGGTTGTTGCTGTTGTTGTTTATCTTGTGATAATACACTTAGCCTATTACAATTTTGCTTCATTCTATCCCATGAATTCCAAAAAAAAAAAAAAAAAGGTGTCTAAAGGCTGAGTGCTTACTTATTATTATAGTCCATATTGCTGTAATCGCTTGAATACTGTAGACCAAAATAAATATTTTTAGAATTACACTACTTATCTCCAAATCTTAATTGTTTCAAATGTAAATTATGAGTCATAAAAATATAGCACCTTAGTGACAAAATGAAATGGATTCTTCAGTGTGTTACTGAAGAAGAAAACTCTCAATTTACAGTTTTTAGTTTTAATTCTTTTCTAACTCAGAAACATAACAGATATGAATTTATACATTCTAGAAAAATATTTTGTTTTTATTTCACGTTCAATACATAACAAACTATACCCTGTCAAATTAACAATTATTTTATAGAAAAATATTTCTGTTAACTTTCCAAAATTTCTTAAAATAGCTACTTACAATCCAAAGTCCATCATATTTCACTTCTTGATAGAAAATGTTGCACTCATCTGCCCACCAATCAATGCAGTTCGGATTAGTAAAATCAGGGAATACTGTTAATCCTGGCCATACCTAAAAGAATAGATCATTCACATATACACATATAAAAAAGGAAAAATAAGTAAGTAATAATACAAAGTTAATGAGTGCAAAATAGTAAAAAATATTAAAGTTACAACACTGAATTTCCTTAGGTACCTGTGATCCATGTACCATTTATATTTATGATAATCTTAGGCCTACTTTAAAATGCATTTAAGTGACAATTAAGTAGAGAGAGATCATAAAGCATTTAAAAAGCGAAAAATACAACAGCATGGAAAGAGGCTGCTCTTTTGACTGCAACTAAGTTTTTTTCTCAGCATCCTAATAGTTTAGGTTAAAAACAAAAATTATGTAATATATTCATTGTTTGATAAAAGAAAGCATACTATTTAATTTCCAAAGACATTTGCTTCCAAGAAATTCAAGTAAAAAAGTCTTTGTATATTTATTTTTTTAATAAATGAGAATATGGCATTTGTTCCAAGCATTTTTATGATTATTAGCTCATTTAATCTTTACTAAAACTGTAGGAGAGAGGCATTATGTTTTAATCACCACTTTACAGATGAGTTATTTACTATAATTAAACCCACCTTACAGATGAAAGGAGTGATAAACAGAGAAATTAAATACATTTAGGATCACACCACTAATATATGACACAGAAGGAATTCAAACATAGCAATAACATATCTGAGTCCATGCTATTAAACACTATACATACTATGTTGTCTCTTTATGATTTGTGCTTCTTCAAATTATCTACTTATTACTTAAAATAATGATAGGCAAGAGAAATTCAATTTCAGATGAACTGAAATAAATCATACTGTTTTATACACAAATTATGCATATTGACTAACTGATCACCCATATCAAATGGAGCAGGTCTTAATAAAGTATATTCTGTGATATATTAGTAGGCATTATGAGGAAGAAATTCAGCTTTTATCTCCTGATGGAGCTCATAATTATTTGAATAAGACTTTCATCAGAAATTTTTACTTTAATGAATGTAATAGAATGTGATTAGGATATTCTTCTTTATTGTAAATAATGCTATAATAAACTTTTTTTTATAAATTGACATTATCTCTTATTTTATTTCCTTTGATTAAATTACAGAAGTGGAATTACCAAGTCAATATATCTAGACCTTACAGTTTTTTATATATTTTATAAGACAAACAAAAGAATATATATATAAACAAAAGAATGTTTATTCTGGTTAAAATTATGCTTTGAGATATAATCTGTTTCCTAACTCTGTTTTTTTTTTTTTTTATTTAAAAGATTTTATTTATTTATTTGTAAGAGAGAGAGAGAGTGAGAGCAAGCACAGGCAGACAGAGTGGAAGGCAGAGTCAGAGGGAGAAGCAGGCTCCCTGCGGAGCAAGGAGCCCGATGTGGGACTCGATCCCAGGACGCTGGGATCATGACCTGAGCCGAAGGCAGCTGCTTAACCAACTGAGCCACCCAGGCGTCCCATTCCTAACTCTGTTTTAATTAGCTTCATGACATCAGGAAAGTTACTAGGCCTTTTTCAAATTCACTTTTTTCACCTATAAAGTAATAATTCTAATCATAGCTACCTAATTATTTTATTGTGAGGATTAAATATAAATCATAAACTTTAATACCCAACATAAAAGTACTCAATTTATATAAGCAACTAATTTACCTCAAATTATTAGAATTTTTGTAATCTAAATTATATTTTGTTAGTTTTGTTTTAATTATATATAGCACAGAAAAATACCTGCCTTCTTACAAGAAATGTTTTAGAGATCATTGAAATATTTCCTCTGTCTAAAATATCTTTACACAATTAAAATACCAAGTCCAGGTTTGAAACCAACTAGGCACGCGCACACACACACACACACACACACACACACACTTTCTTATAAAAACTTTGCACAACAGAAAATCTTAACATTACAACTTTAATGAATATCATAATTTACCTCTCCAATAACTGCTGTAGTCCCATCTGATTCATTTACCCACACATTTTTTGCATTTCCCCTATTATAGGTCTCATATGCTGCTCCATTGGTAAGCTTATTTATTGAAATTGCAGGGTCCTAATAATAGAGAGAAGAAACTATAGAAAATCTATTAAGTTACAGAAGTGTGAATACTAAAAACATATTAAATATATAATGTTATTACCAAGATGATGACATATTTCTGTCCATTGTTATGTAAATCTTGAACAAATTCAGGGAGCCCCTGAAATGCAACTTTATCATAAGTAAAGTCTTTCTTGGCTTCCATATAGTCAATATCAGTGACCTGTGTATCCTGAAATTAAGTAGAGTATATTTTAATAAGCAATATTGAAAGAACTCTAATAACTTCAACCTTTAAGTCCAATGATTTTTTATAAATTTATTGATTAAAAAGTAAATTTACTTAGATCTCCTCTATTTCATCAAAAATGCTGTTGTAATTATTTATAAAAGTAATTTTTCTTAGGGGCACCTGGGTGGCTCAGTGGGTTAAAGCCTCTGCCTTCCGCTCAGGTCATGGTCTCAGGGTCCTGGGATCAAGCCCCACATTGGGCTCTCTGCTCAGCAGGGAGCCTGCTTCATCCTCTCTCTCTGCCTGCCTCTCTGACTACTTGTGATCTCTATTAAATAAAATATTTTTTTTAAAAAGTAATTTTTCTAGTTCTAAAGAACAAAAGCATTAAATAATTATTCACACTTGTTTCATATGTTTTACATATGGGAATCATTGTATAGAAAACAAAACAAAGGGACACCTAGGTGGCTCACTCAATTAAGCATTCTGCCTTCTACTCAGGTCATGGTCCTGGAGTCTCAGGATGGAGCCCCAAGTTGTCAGACTCCCTCCCTACAAAGCAGAGAGTCTGCCTCTCCCTCTGACCCTCCTCCCTCTCATTCTCTCTCTCTCACTCTCTCTCAAATAAATAAAATCTTTTGAAAAAAGAAATATACGTATTACGTAAAATACTTTAAATTTTTTAAAAATATATCTCATTGTGGTTTTGATTTGTATTTCCCTGATGCCGTGTGATATGGAGCACTTTTTCATGTGTCTGTTGGGCATCTGGATGTCTTCTGTGCAGAAATGTCTGCTCATGTCCTCTGCCCATTTCTTGATTGGATTATTTGTTCTTTG
>NC_081558.1:130036200-130090188 GCF_022355385.1 Mustela nigripes | reverse complement strand
GGACATTGGGGAGGGTATGTGCTTGGGTGAGTGCTGTGAAGTGTGTAAACCTGGTGATTCACAGACCTGTACCCCTGGTGATAAAAATATATGTTTATAAAAAATAAAAAATTATATTAAAAAAAAAAGAAAAAAAATTTAAAAAAAAATTTTTTTAAAGATTTTTGTTTGTTTATTTGAGGAAGAGAGAGACTCTGAAGCTGACCCTGTACTGATCACAGAGGCTGACATGGGGCTCATCCGACAGCTGTGAGATCAGGACTTGATCTGAAAACAAGACTCTGACACTTAACCAACTGAGCCACCAAGATGCCCCTAAATATTTTTTTTTACCTTTAAAAGTATATCATCTGTAAAAAACAGTCTATATTAAAAAACTGAATGTGATGTTCAGTTAACTATGTATTCTGTTCTAGTATAACTCATAATCAGTTCTTAGAATTTCAGTAAGACCTGTTCTTAGGTATGGATTTGAAAAATGCTTTATCATTAAAATGCAGTTTGATATTCCATACATTTATTGTTGTGTGATAATATTTAACTTGGTGTATATTCCCACAAACCCTTCATCCCACTTACAAATGGTATGCCAGCATCCCGGTTTCTTTTTACTACTTCTTTCAGTACATCAAGTGACTTATAATTCCAGCGACTAAGTTGGAATCCAAGACTCCAATATGCTGGCATTGCTGGTCGTCCAATGAGCTTGAAGTAAATGGATATTTGATTAATTTTAATAAAGAATATTAAAATTATTATTAATATGATTTGTTTCTTACTCTGTTATCGCTAGTATTTACTTAAGTTAAATGACATATTTTGAACAAAGATTTAGTGTTACCTGAATTCTGTGTCCTGCATATTCTGTTAGAACTTTATGTTTTGTCACTCACATTTGTTTATTTTGTTTTAGAAAGTTAGCTCTTAAGAAAGCAGCGTTTGCAAAGATATATTTTTCCCAGCATGGAAAGTTAAAAAAGAGAATATAAAAATAGCATCAAAGAGAAAAAAAGTATTGTCCCAGCACACTCTCACTTCCTGTAGCAACAGAATGAATGAATGAGTGAATGAACGGTCCTCATTTAAGAAAAAATGTTTAAAACTAGATAATTTCTATCCCCTTATATTTTCATGCTTATTTTTCTCCTTTTCAAAATATTAATATTTTTAAATATTAATAAAATATGTTCCATAAATCTACAAGCCACTTATTTTATCAAATATACTTATGTCATTCACATGCAGGGCTTTTCCCCCATGGGCCAAATAGAATCTCTTCTCTCACTTTCTGTGACCCAAAGAATCTGGTGCTCAATGCACACCAGCAACAGCATACCAGTGTGTCATCCTAACAAAGGATACTATTTTGCATATGGAAATATGGGTGTAACTAATCATAATTATTTTCACTGAGTATTAGGTTATATAAAGCTTGTAATATAAACTTTATTGGCATGATTTTTAAATTAGGTGCATATCTGCATATTTCATGATTTCTCTATCACATATGTTTAAAAAACCACAATGTAACATTTTTTAAAAATAACTTATATTGGGTTATAATCGACTCATTAAACATTAAATTTATTTTAAAAATAAATTACTATCAAAACTAAAAAAATAAGCATTTTTAAACTCATTTCATAAACACTTCATGTTTCACGGAATTTCACTAAAGATTTGGACATGTAATTAAAACGTCTGTGGATTATACATGTATATGACATAATTTGTTTTTAATAAAAGTATACAAAATATTATTACATATATTAATTCATATATTTTTTATCTTACACTTTATATATAAGCATTGTTTTCAAAACTATTTGGTCAGTCAAATGAAGCAAATTTTAAATTTTAAAATATTAAGACAGCTTGTGGGTTAGCTTATACAGAAAAAAATTTGTTTTTCTTCAAACAAGAATTACAGCTTCTTACTCTCTACATAGCTTAAACCTCACTTAAATGCCACAGTAATTAATAGCGCTGTATTCTGCACCATGATTGTGGGTTATTGCTCAATTTCAAGCCTTTGCAAGGCTACTCAGAAAATGATGGAAGCAAGCATGCCACTATACTATATGTATGCTGCATTTATACATCGTGCATAACTCAATCTCAACTACTGCTGACCACAGAATTCACTTAGCATGTAGTAGAGAACAATCCCAGCTAATAACTCACAAAGCTGATGTCAAATTCTTTCAAAAATGTGCTATCCACTGTTTAGATGTTGTAGTAACCATACCCAAAGTCTACATAAAGCTCAGCCTAACATTGTAATTATGATTTAGTATTACAGACTGTAAATTTTGTGGGTTTTCTGAAACTCATATTTATTAATAACAATTTTGGAATTATTAGACACTGTAAATTATTTACTTGTGTAAAACCCTACCTACTCTCATTTCACATTTTGGACTCTAATTAAAGAAAGTTTTTTTATAGTAATTACCTCTCCGGTAACATCATTTTAGCAAATGGGAATTTTATTTCAAAGCTATATCAATAAAACAATATTTTTAAAAATGGAATAATCCTTAAATCTTATGCTTATTTTTACATACCAACACCAGGGATTATATAAACCAATACTCACAAGAGAACAGTTGTATAAAAGAATTATATAGAAAAAAATACAGAATTATATTTTAGAAGCAGTCTCAAGGTAAGCACTGGATTGCTTACCTCTCTAAGACCCATCTTGGACTTCGGTTCATGAACACATTACTTAATAGGAAAGCAAAATTTGCTTAGAAGATGTAAGGCTTCAGACTATATATCAGAATCTGCCCTTCTATGCCTAAGCATCAGATCCAATTTTCTTGGAGTTTACCTACTGTGCATTAACAGCAAATTTCACTAGCCTTACTTATAACTCACTTGCCTTTAGGATTTTTATCAAAGGGGTGTATGACCTATACATCCATTGCCTATCCTCAGCCTTGAAGATCAGATACTTTCCTTTGCTTTATCCCATAAAAGTAGGTCATGAATAAGTAAATATTTACTATGCAACATTTCAAAGAAATCCAACTCCTGAACTCAGCTGCCTAGCAGCAAGAAACAATTTGATATCAGGAATATAGACATTTAATATATGCATAAGCTTCATGGTATTGGAAAAAACAAAATCCACCTACCTATGCCTGAAAAATGGTAAGATTTAAAAATACATTTAGCTAAGAGTGCCCAGATATCTAACATAAAATTAGACGTGAGATGAAAGAAATGTATAGTAGAAAATAATTTTATAAAATAGATGTAGAATATACCTCTTGATACTGTTGAACTACTTGTTCTGGTGTATCTCCTAGAAAGATGTAAAAGTCCAGAATTCCACCAATAACTCTGTAAGTTATTATTGGAGTAGGCTGGATGAAAATTTCTACAAATAAAATTAAAAGAGCACATATAAGTAATAAAAATAGGCACAGTAATAAAATAATAGCTGTGCTTCATATTAACCACATATTTTTACACAGATTTCTAAATAATTAAGGTAAAATAAGATACTGAAAATAAGAAGAATATAGGAGAAAAAGAATGCTACCAAATATGAGGTTTATGATAGGATATCCCAGATGTTTCTTCTTACATATGTTGTCATAATCTTTCCCTGAATCCCCTGCATAGCAAGAGATCAGTCCTTTTACAACAAAAATACTTTTTTCTAAAATTGCATTTCAAATAGTTGTTGTAATTGAAGATTCTCTAAAACATCATATTATCACATGTTAATATCTAAGAAAACACTATAAAAGTGTTTATTTTTTTCCCAATGTAGACAATAATTGCCTTGATAACCATATAATATAGTGTTCTTTCTGGGACATGGTTTAATTTTGTAGCTTTTTATTATCACTGATTTATCTGTTAAACATTAGTATTGCATGCACAATGTTTTAAAAATATTCTACATTGGGCACCTGGGTGGCTCAGAGGGTTAAGTCTCTGCCTTAGGCTCAGGTCAAGATCCCAGCATCCTGGGATCCAGCCCCGCATTGGGCTCTCTGTTCAGCAGGGAGACTGCTTCCTCTTCTCTCTCTGCCTGCCTCTCTGCCTATTTGTGATCTCTGTCTGTCAAATGAATAAATAAATCTTTAAAAATATATTCTACATTACTTTAATTATGATAAAATAAAAAATTAATCTTCTTTCTTTCTCTCCCTATATGGACATCTCTCTTTTGTATAGTAGTGGTATATTAACTTATCTTAACAAGTGAAGCTATGAAATAGGAATAAGCCTTTTCATGGTTGTGTTTCAGTTTTGCTCTGAAGGGAAAAGAAAGTACCTGAATGTCACAACACAGTACACTCTCCCCAAAATAGAAGTACTGATATGCAAAATTCTATTGTCATACTAACTATGAAAACTGCTTGTAATAATTTCACATAGCAAATCATGAACAATAAAGTTTACTCTGACATACCATATCTGTGATTGAAATAAGAGAGCAGTTCTAACATTTCAAGTTAAACTTTATTTAAATATATTATCAGATAAATTACTCTTACCCATTGCATTGCTGTTCATTAAGAAAACACCAAATGACTTTCCAGAATTATCTTCAATGCACATGAAGAATGTGTGATGGCCATATAAATTATTATTATTCTGTAAGGCAAAAATTTAAAAATTATCTTTTAAGGTATATTTAAAATTTAAAAACTATATATTTAAAATGACCTTTATTTATTACAATTTGTTTCTGTAATTTACTTCTCATATCTCTATACTAATTTTCTCCACTATACTTAACATATGAAACCCGATAGCAAAAAATTAACTTATTTTGATTAACATGTTAATACATAAAATATATAACATAGTATATTCATCAGACCATGAATTGATTACTTAACTTTATGTTTTATCATGATTGAGTGTGTTTTAATAAGATATTAATAATAAGAAAATGGCACATTTATTCCTTATGCCCAAGACACTTCAGGGAATTCCAAGGAGATGTCCATCCTCATAGAACTTCTGTAGTATGTTTGTGAAGAGCTAATAAGTACATGAAATAGTTGAGACCAACTGAAAATACACTTGAAAGGTAAAAGAAAACAGTTCCTGGCTTGATATGGAAGTTCAAAGGAAAGAATATATGGAAAATAATTATGAAGTTCTCAGCCTAGTGTTATATTAAGTATTCATTACAGATAGGGATGCTATAAAAAAGATTGGTAGAATCATTATTAGTAATTTATTACTAGTAGTTCTCTATTAAATGAAGCTCTTTAAAGCAACAATCCATTTATTCATTTTGGGGAATGAAATGATTAGCACTGACATTTTTTAAAAATCACTAAGAACTGACTCAAAGCAATCATAAATCAATAAATATAAATGTCTTAATGACAGGGTCCTGGTCCAGAAGAATCTCATATTTTAGAAGTATAAATGAATATATACACAAATACTAACCTGAGGTGATTGTCATACTAAAATATAAAAAAAGGGTTAGAAAGTAAAAGCTAATTCTGCATATGAGAGTTTGGGAGAAGTTCTTGGGAAATTAAACTTCCAATTAGCTCTTAGTGACTTATTGTACAAATAATAAAGAACATCATGTTTTGGTACTTACAAAGGGAACTGTTCCCCTGTGCAGGTATTTAAGCCTATGGAAGAAGTTCATATGTTATGGAAGAGGAAGAAACAGGCATAGATGTACATTATGATGTCCAATGGATAGGAAGACACCATACCATACAAAGTGATATAGAACAGTTAGTATTTAGAATGATTCTAGTGCAATGACTAGCTGTAGATAGTTTTTTTTTTTTTAAGGCTTTATTTATTTATTTGACAGAGAGATCACAAGTAGGCCGAGAGACAGGCAGAGAGAGAGAAGAGGAGGAAGCAAGCTCCCTGCTGAGCAGAGAACCTGATGTGGGGCTTGATCCCAGGACCCTGAGATCATGACCCGAGCCGAAGGCAGAGGCTTAACCCACTGAGCCACCCAGGTGCCCCTGTAGATAGTTTTTTATTTGTTTGTTTTTGGTTTTGTTTTTTAAGTAAGCTCCATGTCCAGAATAGAGTCCAACATGGCGCTTAAATTCACAACTGTGAGATCAAAACCTGACCTGAGATCAGGAGTCAGATGCTCAACCGCTCAACCAAATGAATCACCCAGGTGCCCTGTCATGGATAAGCTTAAGCATAAGAATGACTGAAAAGGGAATGATGAAATATAAAAAGCAGAATCAAAAGAAAATATTCACAAATTAGATATACCTATTGAAGAATTCATAAAATCTGTTGGTTACTTTTTGAGTTAATTTAGGACTGTACTGTAAATCCTCAGCCCTTAAGTAAATAAGCTGCTGGATTAAGTATCATTGACATCAAATAAATTATAGTTTCAAGTAGATGAAAATGATCATCTGATCCAATATAGTTTATTTATTAAAAATATTATTTATTTAAAAAAAGATTGTTCCTTACATCACCAGGAAGTTGATCACGGGTAAAAATTGGCCATGTTTTCCAGTTTAAATCATGACGAAATCTCTTATGAATATGTTCCCCAATACCATAGATATATTCACTGGGAAGTTTGGTTGAGATCTGTAAATATTGATCAGAGTATACCAGGGGACCAATGCTGGTGTCAAACCTGTACAGTAAAATAAATAAATAAATAAATAATCTAGAAACACAAATGTCCTATGAAAGAAGGATCTATGTAATCATCCAGAATATTTCATTTTGAATATGTCAATCTTGAGCTGTAATCATTTCTTGGGAATATATGAATTACATCATAAACAGAATTTGTTAATTGCATTGACACAATTTGTTGTATCATCACCAATATAACTCTTTGTACACATTCCTTCTTCAAATCTCCATCACAAACTTAAAGCATAACTACCATTATCAATTCCATTTTACAAATAGCACAATTAGGAAAAATTCATTCATATTTTCTAAGGTGACAGACTGGTAAGTGTGGAGCCAGATTTCAAACCCAATTCTGCCGTGCTCCAGAGACACAATTTCAAAATACAGTACCATACTGGTTTTCACACCTCTAACATATATATTAAGATTAAATTCAAAATTATTTTTCCAAAATGAAAAAACTGTATATTTGATATCAAACATATACTACAAGAAATGTTAAGTGTATTTAATACTTTCATCATTTAACATAATGTTAATTGCAAATTCTTAAACTATATTTAAGAAAAGTAATTGTTAAAATTTGATATTGACAAAACTGCTTAATTAACCATCTTAGAGACATAGAGCATTTGTCTTAAGAATTACTAAATCCTTTGCCACAAATATCCCCCAAAACACATTCATAATGTAGGCATTCATAGAATATTTAATTTAATATATATATATTTAATTTAATATATATATATATATACACGTTTCATACATATGTGTGTGTGCATATATATATGCACACACACACACATGTATACAAAGTCCTTTAATATTACTATGGGAATTAGCCCCTTTCTGAATAGTAACTAATTGATCCTACAAACTGGCAACAGAATATAATAAACAATGGAGAAAGGACACAATAGGAGTTCTAGCTATGTAAAAATATAGGCAAGGCGAAAATTCTATCATTGATGCTCTTTACCTTCACCTTTGGTTGGCCCTAATTTGTACATTTTCATTCACTTTCTCATACTTTTCATCCACAGGAAATAAAACCCTTTTTCCATTATATTTCTGAAAGTATATATACTCACTCTCTTTGGGGAGAAAATTATTTTTCCTGAAAATGCCTTAAAAATAAGACTTTCCTAATTCTATGATAATAAAATAAAACTAGTTATTTAACCAGTTATTTAACCTTATAGAAATGTTAAATAAGATACTTACAAAATTCTCCTATTGCTTTTTCTAATAACTTTGATGCTAAATGGATTTTCTGTAACCTGCACCTCATATAATGTATCAGAGGCTGCAGTTCCAGTAAATTCTCCTACAAACTGATGAGGAACTTCATATCTTCTATTACTTGGATCAGTAATCTGCAAAGATTTAAAGAAATTAGCATTATTTGATTCAAAATCATTATTTCACTTTCCATTTCTGAAATAAGGATCAAATGCAAGTTCTGAATAAAATATACTAAATTTAATAATTTAATAGAGGAGCTATTAATTTAGTCATAATCTTAACATGGTTGAATGGTTATATGAAGAATTGTATCAATTGTCAAAGAGTATAGAATTGTTTATAAAAGTAATATATATAATATTTAAAGATTTTTATAGATAGATTAAGAAGGAAATTAATAATACTATTACTAAATATTTATTCTTTAATACTATAATTTTGTGAATTTGATTACTCTTATTGCTTTTCAGTGTTCATCCCCTTAGAAATTCCAAGAAGATTTTATATTTTGCTAAAAAAAAAACCTATTAACCCCGGTGAAATTGCTTTAAAGTAGTATTATACAAAGGATATGGTGTTGTTTTCTTTTCTTTTTTTTTTTTTTTTTTAGATTTTATTTATTTGACAGACAGATCACAAGTAGGCAGTGAGAGAGGAGGAAGCAGGCTCCCCGCTGAGCAGAGAGCCCACACGGGGCTCGATCCCAGGACCCTGAGATCATGACCTGAGCCCAAGGCAGAGGCCCAACCCACTGAGCCACCCAGGTGCCCCTATGGTGTTGTTTTCACTTCCTAATCTAAAAGATCATACAAATAAACTACTTGCTTAAAAGCAGCAGGAATTGGTTTCTTTAAAATCTTGAATAAAAGTGATACAAGTAAAAAGAACTAGTAAGTAAAAGTCCCATTTATACAGCACAGTTAATGTGTTTCTCAAATTTTGAACTAATTCTTCATCATAGCCTGTTGTTGAAATAATAAAAATTAATTAAGTTTATTGTTTATTCTTTTAGATACGCTATATCAAATATTTTACATTGACTATATTATGAAATTCTTCAAAAATAACTGGTGGATGAACTCTTCCTATTTTACATTTCAGTAAACAATCTCAGGGAAATGGAATAACTAGTCCAATTAGTCCCTTGCTTTGGAATAAATATTTCTTAAGAGGAAAAATGCCTGAGTAAGATGAAGGGAGTGCTCATTGCTGCCTTTCATGATTAAGTCCTCTTTATAAATAAAAAAACAAACCTTAAACCGGAAACGATTACGTGTCTGATTTTGAGCTATGAAGAGAGCACTAGAAACATCATCTCCAAATAGTGTAGGTGAAGATATCCTGTTTAATGTGGCTTCAAGTCCTTAAAGAAGAAAAACGTTGGCATGAGTGATGATTTTATTTATAAAGATTAATAATTATTAGTTAATTTTATAATTATATTACCCTTATCACAAATACTTATCTTACTTACTTTTATAATTATAATACCCTTATCACACTACTTCTTTTATTATATGGAAGATATAATTATGCAAAAACTGAATCCTTGATATAAGCAATTTAAACATTCTTGTGTATAAACTTCCCATTTGATTCTATTAAGATATTTTTCCAAAGAAAATTTTAAAATGTACTTTTTGTTTTTCACTTAAAATATATCATATTGGGTCACCATGATAGAACATTTCTCACCAGTACTTGTTGTTGTCACTTTGTCAGCATTATAGCCATGGTTATCTGCGAAGAAGCACCAGGGAATAATAGAGTCATTCCATGGCTTCCAGCAGCAACCTCGCATGGCACAAACTGCCTGGTGAAACATTTATAGAAGGAATCATAGGATTAGTACTATGATCATGTGTCAGTTGTTGTTTTTTAAACATTCATTCATTCCAGTAAATGTTTGAATTAAATGTTTGAAAAGCAAGTTTCTCTCTTTAAGAATATAATATATTGAAATATCACCTATTTTCCTGTCCCTTTCACTTGGCAGAAATATCAATTGAATTAATTACACTCTACCATAGATTGATGCTCTGAGTTGTGATTTATCAAATTAACATGCTAATACACACTACTATAAACCTATGGTTTTTCTTTGTTTGCATTTATTTTTTTAAAGACATTATTTATTTATTTATTTTGTTTTTGACACAGAGAGAGAGAGCACAAGCAGGGGGAGCAGCAGGCAGAGGGAGAGGGAGTGGGAGAGGCAGGCTCCTGATGAGCAGGGATCCGGAGTGGGACTCCATCCCAGGACCCTGGGATCTTGACGTGGTTCCAAGCTTAACAGACTGAGCTACCCAGGTGTCCCAAGTTTTTTAATTTTGGGGAGTATATTATTCAAAGCAATCTACAGGTTCAATATCAACCATGTCAAAGTACTAATATTTTTCACAGACCCAGAACAAATACAATTTGTATGGAACCACAAAGGACCCAGAGAAGCCAAAGTAACCTTGAGAAACAAAAACAAAACTGAAGGTATCACAATCACAGAGTTCAAGATATACTACGAAGCTATACTACTATATATATATTTTTTTCTTTCTTTCTTTCTTTTTTTTAAGTTTCTGCCCTGGATGCCGGGATGGTTCAGCTGATTAAACACAGGACTCTTGATTTCAGTCAGGTGATGATCATCTCTGGGTGGTGGATCAGGCTCCGCTCTCAGCATGCAGATTCTGCTCCTCCCTCTCCTCTCCTCTGCTCTCCTCTTCTCCTCTCCCCTCCTCTCCTCTCCTCTCTCCCTCCACCAAGTAGATAAATAAATAAAATCTTTAAAAAAAAACTTTAAAAAAAATAAATAAAAGTTCCTGCCCTATGAGTAATTATAATCTGGTGTCATGTAGTCAACCCAGAAGAACTGGAATAGTTTTTGTGTATCAATTATGTATCAAGCTGAAGGTGAGGCTATAGAGATGAAGACATGCCCTGAATTCAAGCCTACATAAAATGCTTAAGGCAGTTATTTCCAGCCACTTATTAGTTCAGTATTTAAGTAAACTAGTTAAACTAATTCATGTGCCCAGTGTCACAACTAGTTGTAGACAGTACATCTAATGAATAACGCAAAGCACTGAACTCTTGAGTAGTTTTATGATCTGTATGGAAAGATTGTGTGAAGTGGAAAAAATTATATATGCTTATATAAAAAGTGAAGTCACATAATAATGCTGTCTTTTAGCATCAGTATAATTAAAAATCTACTTAATATTTGAATTTAGTAGTATGACACACTTTCATAATTCAAACATTTGTGGGATTTTTTGGGGGGGTTATTTGACTTGAAAAGAAGTTTAAAGCCTACGTTTTTAGTAGATGACATATTAACTTCTCTCCTAGTTTAACATCAAATTAAAGTGGCTTTAGATATACATGCACAGGCACACACATATATACACATACTTACATGTACATTGCAAATAAAAGTGCAATTGGATCTGACATTTTGGAGGGTCATTATCTATCAGAATATAAAGTATGTGTGACGTCTATCAGGCAATTAACCCTCTAGTTATAGAAATACTCCCAGAATTACAAAGAGAGAGGTAAAAATTGTTAGTCTTTTTATTTATCTTTTTTTTTTATTTTCAAAAGATTTTATTTATGTATTTAACAGACAGAGAGCGAGCACAAACAGGGGGAGTGGCAGGCAGAGGGAGAAGTAGGGACCCTTGTGTGAGACTTAATCCCAGGACCCTGGGATCATGACCTGAGCCAAAGGCTCTTAACTAACCAACTGAGGCACCGAGGCACCCTAGAGTAGTCTTTCTAAAAGAATTTTGAAAATGTTAGTATAAAACAAAAAGGTAGAATTAGATGTAGATATACTGATATTGTAAGGTATAAAGGTGTTAAGAAAAAAGAAGTAAGTAAATTACAATCATTTTGCTTAATTAAAAAATGCACAGTTACAACATGGAGGCTTAAGTGGGTAGAAGAAGAATAAATGAAACAAGATGGGATTGGGAGGGAGACAAACCATAAGTGACTCTTAATCTCACAAAACAAACTGAGGGTTGCCGGGGGCAGGGGGTTTGGGAGAAGGGGGTGGGATTATGGACATTGGGGAGGGTATGTGATTTGGTGAGTGCTGTGAAGTGTGTAAACCTGGTGATTCACAGACCTGTACCCCTGGGGATAAAAATATATGTTTATCAAAAATAAAAAATTAAAAAAAAAATGCACAGTAAAATGGAGTTACATGGAGTTCTTCCAAACATACTGTATTGGATTCCTAGGTCTGCATACCAGCCATAAACAGGGTTGTCTGAATCAAGAGAAATTTATTCTCTCAAAGTGTAGCAGAATCATACTCCCTCTAAGGCTCTAGGGAAGCCAGCTTCCTTATCTGTTCCTAGCTTCTGATAGTTCCTGGTAATCCAGGATTTCTAGATTTGAAGATACCTTACTCCAATTTCTACTTCCATCTTTACACCAGCTTTCTTCCCTGTAGTTCTCTGTATATCATCCCCTTCTCTTATGACACTAGCCATTTTATTTGAGGCCCACCCTAATAACCTCATTTAATATTTAAATACATCTGCAAAGATCCTATTTCCAAATAAAGTCATATTCTAAGGCTACAAGTAGACATGAATTTTTTGGAAGACATCACTCATACCACTACATATATATATCAAAATATTAGTTCAAAAATGTATATCCTCATTGTTGCTTTTAAAATATGAATAATTTTGGTTTATTTCATATAGATTTTGATTCTTGTTATTTATGTTTAGTCATTCTGCCTATTTTTCAAGATTTCAGGTATTTTCCCTTATTATTTTAATTCTTAATCTATTTTTAAACTTTTGTTTAAATTCCAGTTAGTTAAGATACAATGAGTATAATATTAGTTTCAAGTGTACAGTATAGTGATTCGACATTTCCATACAGCACCTGGTGTTCTTCACAATCACCCTCCTTAAACCCCATCACCTATTTAAACCGTCACTCCACCCACCTCCCTTCTGGTAACCATCAGTCTGTTCTCTCTCTATAGCTAAGAATCTGTTTCTTGGTTTGTCTTTCTTTTTATTTTTCCTGTTTGCTTATTTGTTTTGTTTCTTAAATTCCACATATGACTGAATTTCAATTTTCTTTCTTCTTAATTTGAAAAAAACAAAAAGTAAAACATACTAAATATCCATCAGTAGATGTAAACTTTGATAGATAAAAACACATTTTTTACATTTTTATTTTATTATATGCATGTGAGTATGCATATAGAAATATATGTAATAAATAATTATATTAATATATAGTGGATTGATTGTATTATTGACTGAATTGTGCCCCCCCCACAATTCATATTTAGGAAGCCCTAACCCCCAATCCCCAATGTGATTATATTTGGAGACAGAGAATTTAAGGAGGTTAATTAAGGTTAAATGAAGTCATAGTTTGAGGTGCAAATTTGATAGGACTGGTGTCCTCATAAAAAGAAGAGACTTTGGGGCGCCTGGGTGGCTCAGTGGGTTAAGCCGCTGCCTTCGGCTCAGGTCATGATCTCAGAGTCCTGGGATCGAGTCCCACATCGGGCTCTCTGCTCAGTAGGGAGCCTGCTTCTCTCTCTCTCTCTCTCTGCCTGCCTCTCCGTCTACTTGTGATTTCTCTCTGTCAAATTAATAAATAAAAAATCTTTTAAAAAAAAAAAAAAGAAGAGACTTTGAACATGGTCACATACACACTCCATCTCTCTATCTGGGCATGCACAGAGGAAAAATCATATGAAGACACGAGAATGCAGCTGTTTACAAGCCAGGAAGAGAAGTCTCACTAGAAACCAACCTTGATGACATCTTGACTTCTAGCCTCCACAGCACTGAGAACATAAATGTCTTATTGTTTAAGTCACACAGCTTGGCATTTTATTATAGAAGTCCAGGCTGACTAATAAACTCTGGTTATAATTATAGCTACTCTTAAATTAAGTTCACCTTCTTTTCTTAGATGACAAATACATGTTAGCTGAAATTTGTTAAATTCATAAGTTTAATTTGTTTCACATTGAAAACACTATTTAGCAACCTGACAGGCTGACATTAAAAATAGTAAGCATCAAAACCTTAATCAATTGGCTTTGAAGTGTTGTTTCTCTTTAAGCTTTTAGCAGCCCATATTGTTCCTAATAGAATTTTTTTTTATTTTTTATAAACATATATTTTTATCCCCAGGGGTACAGGTCTGTGAATCACCAGGTTTTTATGTTAAGCTGCCATTGTTTCCTAAAGAGAATAACTGGTCAATTATCTTAACTTGTCACAGTAAACACTATTTATCTAGCTGTTTTATCAGTAGGTAGGCTATAAGGACTTACTATTCCTAAAGTTGTCCTAAGAAAAATCTCATTGTTTTCAACTTTTAATAGCAAATTAACCACAAAATTATGTGTTAACTATGAGGTGACAATGGTAGGATAAGGCTAATAGAAATTTTATAGTTAATTTTTCTTGTAATGGAGGCAGTAAGATTCAGATATGCTTATTTTAGATTTAATATATATTAAATATGCATATTACATGCATATAATAACACATAATATGCTGAATATACATATTACATTATAATACATATATAATGTATAATATTTAAAATGCACTGATTAATATATATTTATATTATATAAATATCATAGTATGTTATAGATTGCATACAATATGTAGCTATTATAAAATGTGAAGACACACATTCACACACACAACCCTCACTGACCTGTATTTCCACATAGGTTATGAAGACCAAGGAAGAGTCACATGAAGCTATTAAGTCACCCTTAATTTTCCTCATTTAAGCTTCCTCTCCTAAACTACTAAATAATTAAAAAATAATAATAATAATTTTCCAAAGTATGAGTATCACTTTATTTTCCAGACACACCTTAATGTCCTCATTATAAATACTTTTATGGAGCATTTATATTTTCTCTCAAATGTTCTACACCGTCAAAGGTTATGTTTTTTTAAGAAGTAGATTTGCGAGGACAGAATTTCATAAAGATTTTAAAATTAACAGTAGTTTGTTAAGCATGGAAAAATGCTTAACGAAAAAAAATTAACTTGTCAATTTATTGAATAGAAATACAGATAAGCAAGCTCATCAATTTCAATTATCTCTCATCTCTTTATATGGATCTATAAGAAAGATAAGTGCAGTCTAAATGACTATTAGATATTTAAAAATATGGAATTGTCCATCAGAAAGGATGAATACCCAGCTTTTGTAGCAACACGGACCGGACTGGAAGAGATTATGCTGAGTGAAATAAGTGAAGCAGAGAGAATCAACTATCATATGGTTTCACTTATTTGTGGAGCATAAAAAATATCATGGAGGACAAGGGGTATTAGAGAGGAGAAGGGAGTTGGGGTAAATTGGAAGGGGAGGTGAATCATGAGACAATGGACTCTGAAAAAGAATCTGAGGGGTTTGAAGTGGAGGGGGGGTGGGAGGTCGGGGTACCAGGTGGTGGGTATTAGAGAGGGCACAGATTGCATGGAGCACTGGGTGTGGTGAAAAATAATGAATACTGTTTTTCTGAAAATAAATAAATTAATTAAAATTTTAAAAAAAGAAAAAAAAATATGGAATTGTTCCAATACTGAGCAATTATCTTAATTTAATTACTATATATATATATATATATACATATATGTTTGTGTGTATGTGTGTGTATATATATATATAAAAGTCTTTTGTGGTAGACCTGTGTGGGAAATTGCTCTGGAATGCAGTTTATTCTCTCGTTGATATGATCATTTAGCTCACTTGGACATTTAGCATCACTTGGACCAGGATACACAGTAGTTGTACGAGTGGTAGGTGGAGTTGAAGTAGAATTACTAATTTCTAGAAAAGAAAGAGGTTAGTAAAATAAAACAGGTGTTAAATTATTTTTTTTCAGCTTTGGGGGATAACAAATACATTGCATTGAAAAACCAAATGAATTTATACATATAATAAAAATAAAAATAAATTTTACACTAATAAATGACCCACAAATTCAAGTCCTAGTCACCAAAGAAAAATATCCAAATAATATTTAAAAACTGTGCAGAGCCCTATTGACTGTTTCTGCAGAAAAACAAAATATTTTCACAGAAGGTCTTGAGGTAGATTCAAAAGGAAGCAAAATGTTCATTCTACCACATTTATGAAAAAATGTGTTTTATAGATGAAGAAAAAGATGGAAATATATGGATGGGAAATGAATATAGAGAAGGAGACAAGAATTAGAGCAAACAGGGAAAAGTAGCTGGAAAACAATACTTTGAAGTGAACAGAAGAGAAAGCAAGGACTGCAAAGAAAAACAAATTCCAATTCTGTATAATAACTTTCCAGCAATCAGATATGGGTAAAATAAAATGATTGTGTCACAATGTAGTAAGCTTTCAGTTTACTAGGAGCAGGTGAAACAAATGACTAATAACAGTAGAAAACTAACTATTGTTGGAGTAGAAGGCAATTTGTAACTGTTTCTAATTCTGATTTGGTCCAGAAAGAATGATTGAAAAAAGAGGTTAGGTGGATCAGAGTAGTATGCATTTACTCTAAATCAGGACAGAAATATTCAGGGAAAGAAAGATAAATGCTTCAAGCTTTGTTTTACCTTCCTTCTACCTGTTTTTGTTATACATTCTCTCTCTTACTTAAAAAAAAAAAAGAGAGAGAAAGACACTAAAATAAAGAGGGTATTCCCCCAGATTTTCCACTCTGCCCCCCCATACTTTTGCAAGTATATCAAGGCCAGAGCAAAAACCCAGGTTTTCCCATTAATTAGAAGAACCTCACTAAAAACAGATGATTATTTCACCTTCCATTAACACCTTGATCCTTTGGCTCTTCACAATTGTTTAGACAACACAATGTGGGGAAGGTCATTAATGTCAAAGTACATAGATTGCTTAATTAGAACAGCTCTTCATTGAAATAACTGTAATATGATGGATAGAAAGATTTGGGATAATTATGTAACTTACTTGAAATCTTTCTTCACATTTTTCATTTCATGTAGATTACTTTTGAAAATCCATAACTATTATGGAGTAAATTTTATTTAACTTCAACTGTAACATGCAATTATTTTTAACATTTCTTACCTTCAACAGCAGGTGTCTTAGTTGCTAAAACAGCAATTAGGGCAATAGCTATTATAGTAACTATAGCAAAAAGGACAATCAGAGAGATTTCTAATCCAGTAAATTTTTTCTTTGCCATCTAAAGAAAGAAAAGAAATATATATTTAAAATGTAAAATATATAACTACAGTAAGCCACTGCCATTATGGTAAGAGTATTTACATTCCACTTTTTTTACCTAAGTAAACACAGGCAGAACTAGAGACAGTTGTTTATAATCTAAAACAATAAACATTGGCAAAATATAAACCACACATGTAATTTTTAATAAATAGAGTGAATTGATGATATACATTATTGTGGTAACTAAGATGAAACATAAAGGGAAGAAAAGATCTCCAAGGAGATGTCCTTGCTCTCTCACGTTAGAACCTTTCTCAAGTAAAAGAAATCTGACACCTACCCTGTGTCCCCTAAATCTCACTATTTTTTTAAAGAGATAATGTTATCTGCATTTTGCTCATTAGAAACTTCAACCTTAGAGGAAATAAGCTATTATCTCAAAATCAAAATTTCTAGTTCTTCCTACCTTAAATTCTGTTCCTCGAACACTAACACTGCTTTCTTATAACAATACTGTGGAAAAGAATATAAATATATGAGAATACAAATATAAAATATTATGAAAAATTATATAGGTATATAGTATATACTTGGGAGTTGTCACTTCAAAAAAAGATTTGAATTAAATCATCTTCAAGTACCTCCCTCACAATAGAAGAATAATATACTAAACTCTCATATCAAACATATGTATTTATTTTCTCATAACATTATGTGAGTTAGCATACAGAGGATACCTAAATGTAGATTAGGAAAAGATTTCTTCCAGTAATTATCTTAAACTTCACTTGTTTAATTTAGTTTTGACCATATATCTCTCATCTCTTGTGCTCTTCAAGTTTCCCTCATTTTTGTGTATTCTATGATTTTTATACAAATATCAATTCAATGGCATATACCCAGATAGGAACTTAGAGTTTCAATGGTAAATGCTTTAATAAATTGTTCATATCATTTTTATTTAAATTCTAGTTAACATACAACATAATATTAGTTTCAGGTGTACAATATAATGATTATAAGTTGCTGATATTAATTTTTTTTTTGGTCTCTCACATTAACACCTTCTCCTGTAATTATCTGGGATATTTCATATGTACAGTTGCCCCAACCTAAACACTTTCCCTCTTTTGTATCTTTCTACAACATTCAGTCACTCAAAAGCCCTGTTGGTTCTATCTCCAAAATGCTTTCAGAATTATACCTTTATCCTATCTCCACCACTGTAACATCTTTCTTGGGTAACATGGCTTCTTAAGTACATGCTATTTAATCTTTCTTCAATCTTTCCACATTTTCTGTTCTAAGTTAGCCCTAATTTATACCCAGTTCAAATGTCATATCCTTGGTGAATCCTTTCCTACCACTCTTAGAGGCAGTATTAATCAATCGTTTTTTTCCATTTTACCACACCACGTAGCATATCTATTGTCCTTATTAATATATATGTTAATTTCCTTAATTGGATTGTTATTTTTTTAAGATTTATTTATTTACTGAGAGGGAGAGTGGAAGGAAGGGGCAAAGGGAGAGGGAGAGAGAGACTTAGGCGCCCTATTCTGAGAGCCTCACAAGGGGCTCTATTTCACAACCCTGAGATCACAATTTGAACCAACACCGAGAGTCTGACACTTAAACAACTGTGCCACCTAGGCACCCCAGAATTTTTATACTTTTAATGCAATATACTTCAGAAGTAGTGCAGAGCCCGACAACAAGTAAGCACAAGCTCACTTTTTTTAATCATATGATCTCCCTGATATGAGGAAGTGGTGATACAACATGGAGGCTTAAGTGGGTAGAAGAAGAAAAATTAAACAAGATGGGATTGGGAGGGAGACAAACCATAAGTGACTCTTAATCTCACAAAACAAACTGAGGGTTGCCGGGGGCAGGGGGTTTGGGAGAAGGGGGTGGGATTATGGACATTGGGGAGGGTATGTGATTTGGTGAGTGCTGTGAAGTGTGTAAACCTGGTGATTCACAGACCTGTACCCCTGGGGATAAAAATATATGTTTATCAAAAATAAAAAATTAAAAAAAAAAAAATATATACTTTATGAATGAAAGTTTAAAGATTAGCTTTCAATCTTAGTATATGATTTCCTATTACACGTATTAAGCTGTTTATTGCATCTCTAATCTTTAAAGAACCTAAATGTAAACTGGATCTAATCAAAATGACAGGGGATATATGAAGCCGTTAAGAAAATGAAACTGAATTGTTCAATGTTATGTGAGAAAGAACACAATTGCATTTAATGTTTAACTTTAAACAAGTCTGTCTCACTCAAAGTATTATTTTACTTTGGTATCAAGAAGTCAATAAGGATTATGTCTTTCTATTTTTAAGAAAAGTCTAAAGGTGTAAATGCATATTGTTATGAAGCAAACCTTTTATCTTGAAGAATTAGAACAAAGTTAATGTATTAAAATTAAATAGCTCATGCGAGTACTCATAAACAATCAGTACTAAAATTGTTCATATGCTGGAAGTGGTAATTTCAGTGATCACATTTTGGACCACAGTAATTTTAAGCAAAACATTTTTGGGGAAATTATATATTGATGTCCTTTTTGTATATATTTACTTTCAAAATAAGTAACAGTTTATTAGATGGTTACTTGATTACCGACCTTTAAAAGATTTGCTAGAAAAGATTAAATGTTTTATAACAGTTGTATTCTATTCTGCCTATATATATTTTCTTAAGTAAAATACATTGACTCATACTTAGAGTACTTGTACATTTCAAAATATTTTTAATCATTTTTTCCTATATGAAGAAATTAAATAAAGATGATTTGAGCCAACTAAGTCTGACAAAAATTATAATGAAGAGGTGGACAAAGAAAATATTCTCATATCTTAAAAAATTTTAAAAATGTTTTCTCCTATTTTAGTACAAGAGATAGATATTTAAATTGGTAAATGAAAGCTATCTTTTCTATTTTAAGCAAGTGCTGATAAACAGGAATATTGCTAACATGAATTAAAATAATTAATAATTATTTGGAAACATGAAAGAAATGAAGAAATATGATCAATCAACTTACCTTATTTCATAGCCTGTTCTGTTCACTATGTTGTACCAAAGTTGGGTAAGGCTCCCAAAGCAGTGATCATGAAAACTGATCAGCTATATACTGAGCTGCCCATAAACTTTTATTGCATCTTCACCAGCCTGTCAGTATTTAATTAACTTCTGTTAAACATGCAGTGGGAAAAGACTTAGCCCTGAAAATAGTTGCATAAATATTTCTGTTTAGAAATCCAAGTTAATTAATAATTCTGCCCTCAGATAGTCTTTGATTTCTGGTACCTATGAACTAGTCCAAGAACATAAAGATATTTACTTATTCTGTCTTTTTTTCTTCAAAATTTTCTTTCATTATTTAGGCATTGTTTGAAAATTGTTTTACCTAATTATGTGACATTAAAACTGTCATTGAAAAGTGGAAACATTGGTAAGCTAGAATCTGAAAAACATTTGCAGGAATTAACAATTAGGAGAGAATATTTAGTAGAAGATATATAAGATAGATATAAAATAGAAGATAATATAAAAAGTAATGATTAAATAAAAGTTATTTCCTGTGTCCCACTATTAACTTTAAGGATGAAGAACTGAACAAATCCATTAGAATAAAATATAAAAGTGGAGATATATAAAAAAGCAATCCAGAAATAAATCAACATTTTATTTATATTTATTTAGGACACAAATTTAATTATCAAAAATTATACTAAACACCATTTCACACACTAAAAATTATAGTATCAACTACATTACTGGTTTAAGTCAGTATAGTGTTTAAGATCAAAGAATTTTATAGAAGAAACCTAGGTACAAATTCCAGCTGTGCTACATATTCCTAAGAAACTGAGGGCAAATTTGTGAATGTTTTTAAGAGTAAGTCTCTTTTCAGAGAGGAAATAGAAATATCTACCAATAGAGAAACTAGGAGATCAACCCTAAAACTGAGGTTAGTTGTTTCCCCTACAATTTAAGTTTTCTGATTGGTTCAAAATAAAGTAACTAATTAGCAATTTGTCTACCTTTTTTTTCTCTTTTAAGAGTGAGATCAAACACTCTAGTTTCTCACCCCCTTGAACTAAAACTGCAAATCTGTCAATTTTAATTAATAATCTTTTAGATTTTCTTTTATGTGTAGAAGTGTTTGTCCTCTTGATTTAAAAAACTTTACAAGATTTCAAATTTTTATGCCTTCTATTTCATTTTCAGGCTTCCATGTCTCGTGCTGTGAGTGGGCCTTTGCTTTGAACAATTTTCTTTGCACACTTTGGTCCATACTCCTCCCACCTTAACTCTGGTTTCACTCATTAACTTTAAGATCAGGGAAGTAATTGCTCATGAATTGCTTAGAGGCAAATTCAGACAAAACTGCAATATAATGGTATTCAATTATACACATACCAAACTTATATATAATAATGAAAAAAAATGTGTCAAATTAAAACATATTGTTTTAACCTAAAAGTAATTGTGAGTTTTAATTTTTTTTTACTTAATATAAAAACTATATAAAAATTTAGGGGCGCCCCGGTGGCTCAGTGGGTTAAAGCCTCTGCTTTCGGCTCAGGTCATGATCCCAGAGCCCTGGGATCGAGCCACGCATCGGGCTCTCTGCTCGGCGGGGAGCCTGCTTCCTCCTCTCCCTCTGCCTGCCTCTCTGCCTACTTGTGATCTCTCTCTGTCGAATAAATAAATAAAATCTTAAAAAAAAAAACTATATAAAAATTTAAAATGGTGTGAAGTAAATTAACAAAAATTGAGTTAGGTAGGCAATAGACCAAAAAAGTTGTAAACACCAGCAATGACATTGAACTATACTTAGTAACTGACACTTTTACTAAACAGAAGAAATTAGTGTTCAACTATTCTCTTTATGGAAATTGCTCTCTTTAGACTTTGTAATGTGCATTTCAGAATTTTGAACATATGGTAGTTAAATCATACACATCAAACATCCACTTTGGGTTAAAAGTTATATAATTTAAAATCCAATTTACAATTGCACCAAAAACAAGAGGATACCTTGGAATAAATCTAACCAAAGAGGTGAAAGACATGTACTCTGAAAACTAAAACACTTATCAAAGAAATTGAAGATGACACAATGAAATGGAAAAAGTTCCACACTTATGGACTGGGAGAACAAATATTGTTAAAATTTCTATACTATCAAAAGCAATCTTCACAATTAATGCAATCCCTATCAAAATACCAACAGCATATTTCACAGAGCTAGAACAAATAATCTTAAAATTAGTACTGAACCACAAAAAACCCTAAAATGCCAAAGAAATCTTGAAAAATAAAAGCAAAGATTAAGACATGACAATTCTGGACAGCAAGCTATATTACAAAGCTGTAGTCATCAAGACAGTATGGTACTGGCATAAAAACAGATACACGGGTCAATGGAACTGAAGAAAAATAAATAAATAAGCCCACAATTATGTGGTGAATTAATCTTTGACAAAGGAGAAAAGAATATCCAATGGGAAAAAGTCAGTCTCTTCAACAAGTAGTGTTGGGAACACTGGGCAGAAACATGCAAAAGAATAAAATTAGACCACTTTCTTATATCAAACACAAAAATGTATTCAAAACATATTAAAACCCTAAGTATGACACTTGAAACCATAAAAATTCTATAGGAGAACACAGACAATAACCTCCTTAACATTGGGCATAACAACTTCTTTCTAGATATGTCTCCAGAGGCAAGGAAAACAAAAGTAAAAATACACAATTGGGACTTCATCAAGATAAAAAGTTTCTGCACAGCAAGGAAAATGATCAGCAAAACAAAAAAGAAAAAAAAAATCGATGGAATAGGAGAAGATATTTTCAAATGACATATCTAATAGTTAGTGTTAGGCTTGGCCTGCAAACTCTGAGATGGTAAATGAAAAGATTACTCCAGAGACCTTAGTAGGAGAAAGGAGATGGCCTGGGGACCAGATATTCTAGCGGCAAAGGTCCTAAGCAAGATTATGCCTCCACCTTTATTGTGAATATTATCAATACAACAAGGGAATAAGAGAAACAAGAAGGGATGTGAAGTTGTAAAATAATCAAGACAGTGGCATAGGGAGTATCCTGTGGCTAGAACAAGCTGTGCTCATGATGGAAGTACAAACAAGGAGTATCAGACCTCCAAAGAAATGTTTCTTCTAAGTCATGCATTTACTCCCTGGATGAGTGCCCTGAGCCACAATGAGAATCTGGCTGTTTTCAGACCAGAAACTGTAAACTGCCCAGTTTTCTGGACTCTCCTTTGCTTTTCAACTAGTCTCATCCAGGGCTTGTGTTTACTAAATCTTTTCTGGGTAGGCACTATGAATTTCCACAAGTTAGTGCCCCAAATCTCTAAAGAAAATCAAACTCAATACCTAAAAAGTAAATAATCCAGTTAAGAAATTGGCAGGAGACATAAATACACATATTTCTAAAGAAGACATACAAATGGTTAACAGACACATGAAGAGATGTTCAACATCACTGATAATCAGGAAAATACAAATCAAAACTACAATGAGACACCACCTCACACCAGTCAGAATGGCTAAAATTAACAACAGAGAAAACAACAGATGTTGGTGAGGATGCAGAGAAAGAGGAACCCTCTGACACTGTTGTGGGAGTGCAAACTGATACAGCCACTCTGGAAATCAGTATGGAAGTTCCTCAAAAAGTTAAAACTACCCTGTAACCTAGCAATTGTGCTACTGGGTATTTACCCAAAAGATGCAAAAATACTGATTCGAAGTGACACATGCAATCTGATGTTTATAGCAACATTATCACCAACTGCCAAATTATGGAAACAACCCAAATGTCCATCTACTGGTGATTAGATAAAGAAGAAATGGGATATTACTCAGCCAAAAGAAAGAATGAAATCTTACCATTTGCAATAATGTGGATGGAGCTAACATGTATTATCATGCTAAACAAAATAATTCAGTCAGGTAAAGATAAACAGACTATGATTTCACTCAGTGTGAAATACAAGAAAAAAACAGATAAACATAGGGGAAAAAAGAGAGAGGGAGGCAAGCCTTAGGAGACTTTTAACTATACAGAACAGAGGGTTGAAGGAAAGGAGGTGGGTGAGGGGATGGGCTAAATGGGTGATGGGTTTTAAGGAGAGCATTTGTTGTGACAAGAACTGAATGTTACATGTAAGTGATAAATCACCGAACTCTATTCCTAACGTCACACTATATTTTAACTAACTAGAGTTTAACTAAATAATTGAAACAGACAAGAAAAGAACTACTTATCCACACTAGATCACTAACCTTCCTCAGAACCATAAAATGAGAGAAGGAGGAGGAGTTAAATGTTGAAAATAGAACTGCCCTATGACCCAACAATTGCACTATTGGGTATTTGCCCTAAAGATACAAACGTAGTGATCCAAAGGGGCACGTGCACCCGAATGTTTATAGCAGCAATGTCCACAATAGCCAAACTATGGAAAGAACCTAGATGTCCATCAACAGATGAATGGATCAAGAAGATGTGGTATATATACACAATGGAATACTATGAAGCCATCAAAAGAAATGAAATCTTGCCATTTGCGACAACATGGATGGAACTAGAGCGTATCATGCTTAGCGAAATAAGTCAAGCAGAGAAAGACAACTATCATATGATCTCCTTGATATGAGGAAGTGGTGATGCAACATGGGGGCTTAAGTGGGTAGGAGAAGAATCAATGAAACAAGATGGGATTGGGAGGGAGACAAACCATAAGTGACTCTTAATTTCACAAAACAAACTGAGGGTTGCTGGGGGGAGGAGGTTTGGGAGAAGGAGGTGGGATTATGGACATTGGGATTATGTGCTTTGGTGAGTGCTGTGAAGTGTGTAAACCTGGTGATTCACAGACCTGTACCCCTGGGGATAAAAATATATGTTTATAAAAAATAAAAAATTAAAAAAAGTAATCCTAACATTATAAACAGTGATATTTCATTAATAAAATTTTACTTTATAATATAAAAAAAAAAAATGGTGGAGCGGTAGGGAGACTCTGGGCATCCTGTCTCTCAAACACAGCTAGATCAACAGCAAATCATTTTGAACAACTAGGAAATTGATTTGAGGATTAAAAGAGTAATCTTCACAATTTAGATGAAGAGAATGTAGCAGCTGATAGTATATGAATTGGGGGAGAGAAAGATCCTGGTGCTGCAGAGGGAAGGGAACCCTTTTTGCAAAAAGAAGATGGGAAGAGAGAGCAGTGCATGGGGATCACACAAGAAAAACACTCCCCCAAGATCATTGACTGGGGAATTGAGAGAAACTGACTACAACAATTTTTTGCAAGCAGTGGAGCTCAAATTCTGAGGTTTTAGAAGGCCACACCAATTGCCAGAGTCAAGTCAGACAGGCAGTTTTGCTCTGGAGAAGGTGAGTAGAGGCATAGGAGTGGACTATGTGGCGTGGGGATCCGAAGATGGTCTTTTGCCTCTCCAATGACAAGGAACCCCATGGGTGCCATTGAGTTGCTACTAAAAAGCAGGGACAGAGGTGTGCAAAGGGTAGATACCCAAGTAGTAGCTTTTAATTTTCTTCACCATAGACTCCAGGCACTTGTGTGGCCATGCAACTGCTTTTCTGGGTCAGAACAATACCTGGTGCAAACTGCAAGACTCTCCGCCAGGGCATTAGGTCCATGCCTTGCCAAGTCCTTTAAGATTTGCAATTTTGTATCCCATCCCCATGCTAGAGATAGATCATAGGAGTACTGTGGTGCTGAATGTGCCAACAGCCCAGGCACAGACAGGTTGAGGGCAAAGACCTGATGGTAGCCTGAGATAAAGGAGGGGAGGTTGTTTGGTTTTCTGTTAGGGTTTCCTGAACACAAGTAAACGTGAGTTCCTCTCCCCTGGCACAGGAGGGCAGGGTGATGCCATTTTCCACCCCCACCCACCAGCACAGTAGGATTTCAGCAAGCAACACAGTACCCCCAGTAGAGGCTGGAACCACTTATACCAAGTGGAGCATTTGGTAGAGGCATCTTTATGAGGGCAGGTCTGAATGTGAGCCAGTGCATTGGGTCTCTCACTCAGAGGAAAAATACAGGTCTCCTGCCTGTACCAAGTCTACTAATCAAAGAATGCTCCAAAGTACCAGCTTCAGTTCTAGTAGAAATAGGATAAGGATTTTTTTTTCTTTTTCCTTCTTTTCTTTTTTCTTTGGAATCAGGCTTATAGTTTTTTGTTCATTTGTTTGTTTCTTTTTCTCATTTTTTAGATCAGGCTGGCTTTCTTTCTTTCTTTCTCCTTGGAATCGGGTTTACAGTTTTTTGTTTGTCTGTTCGCTTGCTTTTTGTTGTTGTTGTTGTTCCTTTTCCTTTTCTCTTTTTCTGGATAAGGCTTTAACTTTTTTTTTTTTTTAATAAGGCTTATTTTAACAAATGTATTAAAGCCCACCTAGTTAAAAGTCCAACTTTCACCACTGCAAGCAAGGAGGAACTCTATAGATGAATAACTTGTGGGAAAGAGCAACCAAAACACAATGACAGAATGCACACAGCATGTGCCAAAAACACTTCCTGAAGCACCAGGCCATGGACATATGACCATGGACATATGACCTCTTCTCAATACAGCATTACTCTCAGGAGCAGGAAACATAACAAGCTCTTATAACACGCAAAAGACAGAAATCTAGACAAAATGACAAGATGGATGAGTTCTCCCCTAAAGAAAGATCAAGAAGGAATCACAGCCAGGTGTTTTCTCAAAATAAATATAAACAATACATCTGAAGAAGAATTTAGAACAACAGTGGTAAGAATACTAGCTTGTCTTGAAAAAAAGCATAGAAGAAACCAGAGAAACCCTTGCATGGAAGACACCAGAGAGATAAAAGACCTAAAAGCTAGTTAGTCTGAAATTAAAAAATGCTATAACCAAGATGCAAAACTAAATGGATGAAATCAAAATGAGGGTGAAAGAAGAGAAATAAATAGATGATACAGAAGATAAAATTATGAAAAATAATGAAGCTGAAAGAAAGAAGAAAGAAAAACTCTTAGATCTTGAATATAGATTTAGGAAATTCAGCAATTCCATAAAGCACAACAATATCTGTGTCACAGGAGTCCGAGAAGAGTGGGAAAAAGAAGCAGAAGGTTTATTTGAACAGATTATAACTGAGAATTTACCTAGTCTGGAGAAGGAAATAGGCATTCAAGTCCAAGAAGCATAAAGAACTCCCCTCATAATCAACAAAATCAACACCAAGACATATGAAGTGTGACTTGCAAAATACAAAGATAAAGAGAGAATTCTGAAAGCACCTAGGGACAAAAGATCCTTAACCTACAAGGGTAGACACATAAGCATCAGACCTTTCCACAGAAACTGAGCAGGCAAGAAGGTAGAAGGATATAGTCAACATTCTAAATGGGAAAAAAAAAAAATGCAGCCAGGAATACTTTATCTAAAAGGCTGTCACTCAGAATAGAAGGAGAAATAAAGAGTTTCCAAGACAAGCAAAAACTAAAGGAGTTGGTGAACACTAAACCACTTCTGCAAGAGATGTTAAAGGGGACCTTTTGAGTGGGAAAGAGATACCAAAAGCAACAAAGGCTAGAAAAGGAAGATATAATTTACAGGAACAGATACTTACAGGTAATAAAATGACACTAAATTAATATATATCAATAATTACTCTGAATGTAAATAGACTAAATGCTCTCATAAAAAGACATAAGGTGGGACCCCTGAGTGGCTCATTGGGTTAAAGCCTCTGCCTTTGGCTCAGGTCATGATCCCAGTGTCCTGGGTCAGACCCCATGCTGGGCTCTCTGCTACGCAAGGAGCTTTCTTCCTCCTCTCTCTCTGCCTGCATCTCTTCCTACTTGTGATCTCTGTCAAATAAATAAATAAAATCTTTAAAAAAATGTTTTAAGACTTAAGGTATCAGAATGAATTTAAAAAGAAAAAAAAAAAGACCCACTGAATGCTGCTTATAAGATATTCATTTTAGACCCAAAGGCACCTCCTGATTGACAATGAGGGGGCTTGAGACCATCTATTATGCTAATGAGCATTAAAAGAAAGCTGGAGTAGCCATACTTATATTGCACAAACTAGATTTTAAACCAAAGACTCTAATAAGAGATGAAGAAGGGAAATATATTATAATAAAGGGGTCTATCAAATGAAAAGATCTAACAATTGTAAATATTTATGCTCCCAAAATGGGAGCAGCTAAATATATAAATGAATTAATAACAAACTTAAAGAAACTCTTTCATAATAATACAGTAATAGTAAGGGACTTTAACACCCTACTTACAACAATGGACAGATAATCTGAGCAGATCAAGGAAACAATAGTTTTCAATGACACACTGAACCAGATGGACTTAATAGATATATTCAGAATATTTAATCCTAAACCAGAAGAATGTCATTTTTTTAAGTGTACATGGAATATTCTCCAGAACAGAACACATACTGGGTCACAAATCAGGCCTCAACCTTACAAAAAGATTGAAATCATACCATGAATATTTTCTAAAGACACGAAGAGAAATTTTTCCAAAGAAGACATATAAATGGCTAACAGACATATGAAAAAATGCTCAATATCACTGATCATCAGGGAAATGCAAACCAAAACCACAATGAGATAATGCCTTATACTTGTCAGAATGACTAAACTAAATAGCTCAGGAAAAAACAAGTGTCTGTGAGGGTGAGGAGAAAGGGGAACCCTTTTGCACTGTTGGGAATGCAAACAGGTGCAGCCACCATGGAGATTCTGCAAAACGTTAAAAATAGACCTACCCTATGACCCAGCAATTGCATTACTAGGTATTTATACAAAGGATTAGAAAAAAAATGTTGATTTGAAGGGGCTCATGCACCCCAATATTTATAGCAGTACTATCAACAACAGCCTAATTTGGCTGTCCATATACTGATGAATGGATAAAGAGGTGTATAATAAGATATTACTTATCCATCAAAAAGAATGAAATTTTGCCTTTTACAACAATGTGGATGGAACTAGTGTGTACTATGCTAAGCAAAATAGTTCAGTTAGAGAAAGAAAAATACTGTATGATTTCAATCATATGTGGAATTTAAGAAGCAAAACAGATGAACATAAGGGAAGAGAAGGGAAAAGAAGATAAAATATAGAGGGAGGCAAACTGGAAGAGGCTCTTAACTAGAGAGAAAAACTTGAGATTTGCTGCAGTGGAGGTGGGTGGGGAATGAACTAAATGGATGATGGGCAATGAGGAGGGCATTTGTTGGGATAAGTACTGAGTGTTATTTGTGATGATTCACTGAACTCTATTCCTAAAACCAATACTATCCTATATGTTAACTAACTTGAATTAAATAAAAAAAAAAAAAAAGAAAAAAATGTTTTTTATTTTGCCTTTACCTATTCCTTACCAACATTTATGTAGATCTGAGTTTTTGATTTTTATTATTTTCTTTCTCTCTAAAGAATTTCTTTTAAGATTTCTTGCAAGTTGTGTCTATTACAACATATTCCTTCAACTTGTATTTGTCTGAGAAAACATTTTTCTTTCACTCTTGAACTACAATTTTTGGCTGGAACAAAATTGGCAATTTCTTCACTTTCAACACCTTAAATATTTCACTCTACTCTCTTTTTGCTTACATTGTTTCTGAGAAGTTGGTTGTAATTCTTATCTTTGCTTCTATATAAGTAATTTGTTTTTAAACCATGGCTTCTTCCAGAGTGTCTGTGTGTGTGTGTGTGTATAGTTTCTTTTTTCCTCTTAGTTTCCTATAGCTGGAAAATGATATTCATGCATGTGGGGTTTTTTTATAATTTATTCTACTCAGTTTTATGAACTTCCTGGATCTATGGTTTAGTTTCTGACATTAATTTGGGGAAACTCTGGCCATTATTGTTTCAAATATTTCTTGTGTTCTTTTCTTTTTTCTCCTTCATTATGAGTATGTTATTCCTCTGTAGCTTTCCTACAGTCTTTTTGAATATCCCGTCCTATTTTTTTTCCCACACTCTTCTTGTTTTTCAGTTTGTATGGTGTCTATTAGGATACCATCAAGCTAAGAGATACCATCAAACTAAGAGATTCTTGCCTGGGCCATTTACTACCTACCAACAAACCCATAAAGTCATCCTTCATTCTGTTACAGTGTTTTTCATCTCTAGAAATTATTTATGGTTCTTCCTTGGGCTACCCATTCCATTTCTACAATTATCTATATGATTTTGCATGCCTTCAGGTTTATCCATCGGAGACATAGCTTTCTAATATGTTTGTTATATTCCAGGTCTGATAGTTCCAACATCCCTGCCATATCTGATTCTCTATTTGAGAATATCATGCTCTATTTCTTCAAACTGGGCTTTTTAAAATTTTTTTTGGCTTTTATTAATTCTTATAATTTTTTCTTGACAGCTGGATGTCATGTACATAGAATAAAGACAACATTAATATAAACGGTCTTTTATTAACTTTCTGGTAATGCATAGGGAGAAGGGAAGAATTCTACAATGCCATGAGAAGGTCTCAGTCTTTTAGTGCTTCTGGATTGTTAACTTCACACATGCTCTTAGCTTTTTAGGCTCTCCACCTTGGGTCTTCAGTGGGACAAAATATGCCAAGGCCAAGTTCCTGGAGGTAAAACTAAAAAATGTGTGGGAGCCCTCAATGACTGCGCCCCTCTCAGATTGTCCACCTTGAGATCCCATCAATTCATCTGCTATAGTTGAGGTTTCCATACCTAGGCACTAGATGCCATAGAGCTTTTGCTTAATTAGCAACTTCCAGTTTCCTCCATGGCTGACTAAAACCTACATTTTTTTCCTATATATTAATTTTCATCAAATTTCATACTACTATAATAATAAAATAGAGAGTATATCAAGGGTTAAGGTTCATAGGAGGAAATGTATTGAGATCATTTTTTCTGGCAATACTGTGCTACATTCTTAGAGAAACGATATTCCCCTTATTAATGCAGGGTTGTTAATACATCTGGGAAGTGTGATGAAATTGTCATGGGTATGACATTTACTTTGAATATCTTTACCAAAACCTTCAAAATGAGGTAAAATCATACACACTTGAAGCTTCTTAATTGAACCATCAAGTTTTATTTATTCCTATTCTAGGGGAAAAAAAAAAGTATGGGGAATACTTGTAACTTGATTTAACTTTTCTTTTACCATTTAGAATAAGAACCAAGTTCCACAACTACAACGTAACCAATCAAAGTATCACTTTTTAAATATAAACATCTTTTAAAATAAGAAATATGCAGAGTGACTTTCTGTGTCCTATATCTTGTCTTCTTTTCTTAGAAAGGCATAAAGAAATAATTTCATTCCATGTTATTTTAATTCATTAAAAATTTATTTTTCTCAGGGTGCCCGGGTGGCTCAGTGGGTTAAGCCTCTGCCTTCAGCTCAGGTCATGATCTCAGGGTCCTGGGATCGAGTCCCGCATTGGGCTCTTTGCTCAGCAGGGAGCCTGTTCCTCCTCTCTCTCTCTCTGCCTGCCTCTCTGCCTACTTATGATATCTGCCTGTCAATTAAATAAAATCTTAAAAAAATTATTTTTCTCACTTATGTGGCTAAGATTATATAATCTAGGCAATTGCAGCAAATTCTGACACACAATTTGTAAAAATTTAAAAAGAAAATTTAAAAAAAACCTTCAAAACAAAAACCAGTCATAATTTAAGAAAGTAATCCAAATCAAAACATATGACAATGGAATTTAAGAAGCAAAGTGATTGGAAAATAAAATACAATAAGATCTGATTATCATTGGACATGGTAATGCTGTAGATTTTAAGGATGAATCTTCATTTTGAAGATGGTTTTGTTTGCTTTATTTTCATTTTCTTGTTTTAATACTTTCTCCTCTTAACTTCTGGTGTCTGATGCTCTATATTAAAAAAAAAAATAATAAGAAAGTGACTGAGTCTTATTTTCTATTTGTTTTGTAATTTTAATTGCAATGGAAAGACATTGAGGTGTTTTGTGTTTGGAGTTGTAGCCAATTAAATGTTTTGTCTATTACTTTGTATTTGATTTATCTAAATTATTTTTTTCAGTGTTCCGAAATTCATTTTTTCATGTGCCACACGAAGTGCTCCATGCAATATGTGCCCTCCATAATACTTACCACCAGACTCACCCAACTTCTCATCCCTCTCTCCTTCAAAACCCTCAGTTTGTTTCTCAGAGTCCATTCTCTCATTGGTTCCTCTCTCGCTCCAATTTCCCCCAACTTTCCGTCTCCTCTCCATCTCCCCATATCCTCTGTGTTATTTCTTGTGCTCCACAAATAAGTGAAACCATATGATAATTGGCTTTCTCTGTTTGACTTATTTCACTCAGCATAATCTCTTCCAGTCCCATCCATGTTGATACAAAAGTTGGGTATCCATCCTTTCTGATGGAGATATAATACTCAATTGTATATATGAATCATATCTTCTTTATCCATTCGTCCATCGAAGGGAATCTTGGTTCTTTCTGCAGTTTGACAACCGTGGCCATTGCTGCTTTGAACATTGGGGTACAGATGACCCTTCTTTTCATTACATCTGTATCTTTGGGATAGATACCCAGTAATGCAATTGCAGGGTCATGGGGTAGCTCTATTTTTAAATTTTGAGGAACTTCCACAGTGTTTTCTGAAGTGGCTGCACCAGCTTTCATTCCCACCAACAGTATAAGAGGGTTCCCCTTTCTCCACATCCTCTCCAACACTTGTTTTTTACTGTCTTGTTGATTTTGGCCATTGTAACTGGTGTAAGATGGTATATCAATGTGGTTTTAATTTTAATTTCCCTGATGGCTAATGATGATGAACATTTTTTTCATGTGTCTATTAGCCATTTGTATGTCTTCATTGGAGAAGTGTCTGTTCATGTCTTCTGCCCATTTTTTGACATGATTATCTGGTTTTATGGTGTTGAGTTTCAGAAGTTCCTTATAGATCTTGGATGTCAACCCTTTGTCTATAGTATCATTTTGAGAATATCGTTTCCCATTCCATGGGTTGCTTCTTTGTTTTGTTGACTACTTCCTTTGCTGTGCAGAAGCTTTTGATCTTGATGAAGTCCCAAAAGTTCATTTTCACTTTTGTCTCCTTTGCCTTTGGAGATATATCTTGAAAGAAATTGTTTTAGGTGATGTCAAAGAGGTTACTGCCTATGTTCTTTTCTATGATTTTGATAGATTCCTGCCTCACATTGAGGTCTTTTCTCCATTTCGAGTTTATCTTTGTGTATGCTGTAAGAGAATGGTTGAGTTTCATTCTTCTACACATGTCCAATTTTCCCAGCACCATTTAATGAAGAGACTGTCTTTTCCTCTGTATATTTTTTTTCCTGCTTTGTCAAAGATTATTTGACTATAGAGTTGAGGGTCCATATATGGGCTCTCTAATCTGTTCCACTGCTCTATATGTCTGTTTTTGTGTCAATACCATGCTCTCCTGGTGATCACAGCTTTGTAGTAAAGGTTGAAATCAGGCAAGATGATGCCTCCAGTTTTTTTTTTTTTCTTTTTCAATATTTCCTTAGCAATTTGGGGTCTCTTCTGGTTCCATGCATATTTTGGGATTGTTTGTTCTAGCTCTTTGAAAAATGCCAGTGGAATTTTGATGGCATTGAAAGTATAGATGGCTCTAGGCATTATAGGCATTATAGGCATTTTAACAATGTTTACTCTTCTGATCCATGAGCATGGAATGCTCTTTCATCTTTTTGTGTCTTCTTCAATTTCTTTCAAGAGTGTTCTGTAGTTCCTCAAGTACCTTTACTTCTTTGATTAGTTTTATTCCCAGGTATCTTATGGTTCTTGGTGCTATAGTAAATGGAATTGGTTCTCTAAGTTCCCTTTCTATATTTTCATTTTTAGTGTATAAGAAAGCAACCAATTTATGTGCATTGATTTATTATCTTGTCATATTACTGAATTGCTGTATGAGTTCTAGTTGTTTGGGGGTGTAGTTTTGAGTTTTCCATATAAAGTTTCATGTCATCTGTGAAGAGAGAGAGTTTTACTTCTTATTTGCCAATTTAAATATCTTTTATTTCTTTTTGTTATCTAATTGCTGTTGCTAGGACTTCTAGTACTATGTTGACCAACAGTGGCAAGAGTGGACATCATTGTCATGTTCCTGATCTCAAGGGAAGGCTGTCAGCTTTTCCCCATTGAGGTTGATATTCACTGTGGGTTTTTCATAGATGGATTTTATAAAGTTGAAGAATGTTCCCTCTATTCCTATACTTTGCATCATTTTAATCAGGAATGGATGCTGTATCTTGTCAAATGCTTTTTCTGCATCAATTGAGAGGACCATGTGGTTCTTCTCTCTTTCCTTATTAATTTGTTCTTTCACATTGATGGATTTGCAAATGTTGAACCACCCTTGCATCCCATGGATGAATCCCACCAGGTCATGGTGCATAATCTTTTTAATGTACTGTTGGATCCTAATTAGCTAGGATCTTGTTTAGAATATTGGCAACCATATTCATCAGGGATATTGGTCTGAAATTCTAATTATTGGTGGGGTCTTTGCCTGGTTTGAGGATCAGGGTAATGCTGGCTTCATAAAAAGAGTCTGAAAGTTTTCCTTCTGTTTCCATCTTTTGAAACAGCTTCAGGAGAATTGGTATTGTTTCTTCTTTCAATGTTTGGTAGAATTCTTGAGGGAATCCATAAGGTCCTTGGCTCTTGTTTTATGGGAGGTATTTGATCACTGCTTCAATCTTGTTCCTAGATATTTGTGTATTCAGGTTGTAAATTTCTTCCTGATTCAGTTTTGGAAGTTTATAGGTTTCCAGGAATACATCCATTCTGTCTAGGTTGCTTAACTTATTGGCATATAACTGTTGATAATAATTTTGATTATTGTTTCTATTTCCTTGGCAATGGTGGCAATCTCTCCCTTTTCATTCATAATTTTATCAATCTCTTTTCTTTTGGATTAGTTTGGCCAGTTGTTTATTGAACTTATTGATTCTTTCAAAAAACCAGCTCTTAGTTTCATTGATGTGTTCTACTGTATCCCTAGTTTCTATCTCATTGATCTCTATTTGAATCTTGATAATTTCCCTTCTTTTTCTTTTTTTAAAGATTTTATTTATTTATTTGACAGAGAGAGATCACAAGTAGGCAGAGAGGCAGGCAGAGAGAGAGAGAGGAGGAAGCAGGCTCCCTGCTGAGCAGAGAGCCCGATGGAAGATTCCATCCCAGGACCCTGAGATCATGACCTGAGCTGAAGGCAGCGGCTTAGCCCACTTAGCCACCCAGGCACCCCGATAATTTCCCTTCTTGTGTGTGGGGTTGGCTTAATTTGTTGTTGAATCTCCAGTTCTTGGAGGTATAAAGACAACTGGTGTATTCTGGATTTTTCAGCTTTTTTGAGGGAGGTTTGGGTGGTTCTGTATTTCCCACTTGGGACCTCCTTTGCTGTATCCCATGGGTTTTGGACTGAAGTGTCTTCATTCTAATTGGTTTCCATGAATTCTTTAAGTTCTTCTTTGATTTCATGGCTGATCCAAACATTATTAATCAAGGTGGTCTTTAGATTCCAAGTGTTTGAATTACTTCCAAACTTTTTCTTGTGGTTGAGTTCCAGTTTCAAAGCATTGCAGTCTGAGAATATGCAGGAAATAATCTCAAGCTTTTGGTATCAGTTGAGCCCTGATTTGTGACGCAGTATGTGGTCTATTCTGGAGAAAGTTCCATGTGCACTTGAGAAGAATAAGTAATCTGTTGTTTCAGGGTGGAGTGTTCTGTATATATTTATGAGGTCCATCTGGTCCAATGTGTCATTCAATGCTCTTGTTTATTTATTTTCTTCTTGGATAATCTGTCTATGACTGAGAGTGGAATGTTAAGATCCCCTACTATTAAATTATTCATATCAATATGATCTTTATCTTGATTAACAGTTGTCTTATGTATTTGGCTCTTCCCATATTGGGGACATGAATATTTACAATTGTTAGATCTTCTTGGTGGATAGACCCTTTAAGAATGATGTAGTCTCCTTTATCTCTGACTACAGTCTTTAGTTTAAAATCTAATTTATCTGATATGAGAATTGCTATGTCAGCTTTCTTTTGAGGCTCATTGGCATGAAAGATGCTTCTCCATCCCTTCACTTTTAGTGTGGATGTAACCTTAGATTCCAAATGGGTCTCTTGTAGACTACATATGGATGGGTCCTGTCGTTTTATCCAATCTGCAACCCTGTGTCATTTCATGGGAGCATTTAGGCTGTTCACATTGAGAGTGATTATTTAAAGATATGTTTTTATTGACATCATATTGCCTGTGAAGTCCTTGTTTCTATAGGTTCTCTCTGTCAATTTCTGTTCTATGACCCTCCTGGGTTGTCTCTTCTTTTATAGAACCTTCATTTAATATTTCTTGTAGTGCCGGCTTGGTGGTCACATACTCTTTTAAACATTCCCAGTCTTGGAAGCTCTGTATCCCTCCTTCCATTCTGAATGTCAGCCTTGCTGAATAAAGTATTCTTGGCTGCATGTTTTTCTCATTTAGTGCCCTGAATATGTTTTGCCAGCCCTTTCTGGCTTGTCAGGTTTCTGTGGACAGGTCTGACATTATTCTGATGGACCTTCCTCTGTATGTAAGGTATCTCTTCTCCCTAGCTGCTCTCAAAAGTTCTTGTCTAAAATTATGATTCATCAGTCTTGCAATCAAGTGTCTCGAGGCCTTTCTAGATTTGCTGATCTTGGGGGGTGATCTTTCTGCCTCTAGGACAGGCACACTGGTTCCATCCCCAGAATGGGAAAATATTCATGGAGAATTATTCTCCACTAGTAGAAATAGTTATATCTTCTAGTCTTCTTTCTTTTTCCTCCCCCTCAGGAATCCCAACAGTTCTGACATTGGAACATTTCATGGCATCATTTATTTCCCTAATTATATTTTCATGACTTCTAAGCTGTTTGTTCTAGGCCTCTCCTGATCCTTTTTCTCTATCAGTTTATCCTCTAGATTGCTAATTCTATCTTCTGCCTCAGTTACCCTAGCTGTTAGAGCATTTAGATTAGATTGGATTTCACTGATAGCATTTTTAACTTCTTCCCAGGTGGTTTTCACTTCTGCCTTAATTGATTCCATGTGGCCACTAATGGTTTTCTCTACCCTAGTTATTGCTTGGATAATTGTTACCCTGAATTCCCTTTCTGACATACTGCTTATGTCCATATCCAATAGCTCTGATGGAGAGGGCAGAGTCTCTAAATTTCTCCTCTATTGGGTGTTCCTCCTCCTAGTCATTTTAGTGAGAGGTGGTTGAGGGGATGTGTAGCTGAATATATCAACAATGATTCAGGCAAGGTGCACCTGGAATGCTTCTGAGCAATCAGAAATCACCACAAAAAAGAAAGAAAAAAGAAAAAGAGAGAGAAAAAAGAGAGAAGACCCAGCCAGTATGGGCCCCAAAGGTAAGATTTATAAGCTATACAAACAAAGATGGACAAGCAAAAAGACAGATAAAAATAAATGACAAGAGACAAACCATAAGTGACTCTTAATCTCACAACAAACTGAGGGTTGCCGGGGGGAGGGGGGTTGGGAGAAGGGGGTGGGATTATGGACATTGGGGAGGGTATGTGATTTGGTGAGTGCTGTGAAGTGTGTAAACCTGGTGATTCACAGACCTGTACCCCTGGGGATAAAAATATATGTTTATAAAAAATAAAAAATTTAAAAAAAAAAAATAATAAATGACAAGAAAAAAAGAACCCAGACAAAATGAACCCCAAATATATGTATAAGATTTATATAATACCAGAACAAAAACAAATACACAGGAACACTGAAAAAAGAAAAAGTTAGGAAGGTGGTTATAAATCCTTCATGTGGGTGAGGAAGGTTATTTTGATTCTTCCTGAGTGTGTCTTGATATCTTTGTTAAAGGACTCAACTTCCTAGAGATAAAGGGAGATTAAAACTGGTTTATATATAGGGGTAGTATTGATTAGGGAAAGAGGATTACACTGAAGCTTATATCTACATGTATATATTTTAAAAATGAAAAGAAAAAGAAAAACACAGTATATGTGGGAAAAAAGTTCAAGTTAAAAAGTTATTATAGAATGTGTTGTGTTAAACCTCTATTTGTAATGGCAAGTAGATTAAAAAAATAATAAACAGAACAAGAATAATGAGAGCAAATTAAAAATATAAGTTGAATCTATGAAATATATAGGTTTTAGGGCAATACCTGGAGCATAATATATTGTTTTCCCCTGATATTGGGGTTTTACAGTTTTATGGACACCCTGTTGTTGTTGTCTTCTCATTCTTTTCACTAACTTTATGGGGGAGGGGTCTGCCTCGTTGTTTTTCAGTCAGTCTTGCCTGGGTTTGAGTTCTCTTGCTCAAGGCGCTGAGCTCCGTGGAAACTGGTTTTTCAGGTTTTCTTTTGCAGCTTTTTGCAGCTTTTTTGAGGTTTAGTGGAAAGCAAACTGCTCCCAGACCTCCACTTCAGAGAGAAGCCTCATTCTCCTCCTCTCTCGGTGGTCCAGAACACACATTCTTCCCCTCTGCAAACTGGGCTGAGCCATGTGACCTCCCACAGGCAAAGCACATCCCCAGCCACCGTTCACAGGTCACCGGAAACCACCTGCACCCCTGTGCTCTGCACTCCTGTGCCAAAACCATGAGTGATACTGGTCCAGGGAGCCCACTTCTGGTCAATGCCTTTGCCAGAACTGTTGTCTGGTGTTGTTCCTTCAAGTCTTTGCTGGGAGCATTCAGACCCTTGGATGGTCCTAGAGACCATCAGCTGGTGCCTGCATGGAGCACTCTCAGGTGCTGGTTGGGAACGCGATTCAGACCCTGGTCACACTGTGAGCACAGAATGCAAAAGGCTGCGGTTCTCCAGAGCACCCACCAGTCTCCCTCAAGCTGCACAACACTGGGGGCTCCAGGACCAGGAACTGGAGGCTTCGCCACCTCAGTCTCTCTGGCATGGGTGGTCCCCGGCCATGGCTGTCTTGGGTCTGTGGGCTTAGGCCCATGCCTGTGACTGACTGATTCCACCAGTTGCCCTTTAAGATCTTTTGCTCTTTTTGAGTGCTTTTAACCAGACTCCAAGTCAATGTTGGTCCCCAATGACAGGTCACTTTTGTATTGGGGTATTACTTTCCAGTGGGTTGCTTCTGGTGGCTCCCTCCTCCTTCTGCTTATCCTTTGATATCAGTCTGATTGTTCCCAGTACACCTCACCTATCCGCTGGCATCTTCTGCCCCCGTAGAGATCCAGAAGTGTATAATCCTACATCTCAGGCAGTTTCATGGGTGTTCAGAGTGTTCTGGTAGAGAATTAGCTCACTTTGGGGTACTGGTTGAAAGGGGGTCTCCTACTTCTCTGCCATCCTGCCCCTCCTCTTGATTTATTTCAATTATTTTAATTACAATGTTTAAGACAAAGAAGACTAAATAGTATGTAACTTAGCATTTGGTTATTTTTTTAATTTATATTTGCATCCTTCATATTGGAGAACCCCATGTCTGTCACATAGAAGGAAATCAATAAATTTTAGGTGAAGTTAAGTAATAAAATCTACAAAACCCCAAAGAAGAAAATAATATATTCTCTCTGCTATTAGAAAGGTTATCCTGCCAAAACCTGTAACGAGAAATTTATTTCTCTCATTTAGCTTATTAAACCTGGACAGACTGCCATCTGTAAGAAATGTAAGTCAACATTTTTAGAAATAAACTCACTTCACCTTATTTACAAGAATTTTATGCTATATAACACAGTTCTGATATTTAAATCTTACTACTTCTTAGAGCTCAAGTCTGATAATCTATTATGAAAACTTTTATTTAACTTTTCCACACCTCTTTTCTTACCCTAGCTGTTAGCAATTTCTGTTATTTCTGAAACTCCATATGGTACCTTACGTTCTTCTCTCATGTCTTTGTTTTCTAATTTGTTTTATAAATATTTGCATACAGTTGCCAATAGTCTTACTAAGAATACTTCAGTGTTCCAAACCACTTAGAATATGGCCTCATACCAGTTAGCTTGTGGCCCACCAAATAGTAAATACTCAGTAAATATCACTGAATACATTAGCAAGTAGCGCTGTTTATTTGTTATGTATAACTCTCTCAGTAATAACAAAAGAACTTAAGAGATCTTATATAAATCTATAAAACATCATAGATTATAATTTTTACAATTAGTGAATGGCAACAAGACAATAAATATAATTAGAAAAAATCAGGATTTATGAGAATGTCACAATTCCCTGAATATTTAAGATCAATGACCATAAAATTTGTTCTATGCTCTCTTGTAGCCTATACCAAATGAAATCTGAATTATGTATTTTCCAGTGTTTATTAGATAAAATAAAGCCACATATTCTGGAAGTTTACACCAATTTCTTATACTTAAAGTATAGATGTATTTATTTCAGATGGATTTTTGTGTAGGACTTAGGTAATCAAAGTCACATCACATTGTTTAGATTTTCTAAGGCAATGAGATTCACTGGTTTATTTTTTCTACTTCTCCTCAGTATAAGCTGAATGAAAAAATGAAAAATATGTTTAATATAATAATCTTAATCCATAAATAATATAAAAACTGCATGACATTTCAAAAACTAAATTTTTGCTTATCTGCCTTAATCCAAGTATATATTTTAGAATGCCTAACTTTCCTGATTTCAATTTTTGACCCAACTACACCTTTTGATAAATATTGACACCCCAAACCACTTGTGTATTATAATCTACCCCTCTGGGCATCACTAGATGAAAAAACATTCTGAGCAATCATAAACTGAGATACCAAATGCTAATGAACAATAACTTTAAATTTAGTTTGAGCAGCATTGTTATTTCTGTTGGTAAAGCTATGTTTGTGCAACTACTGCATTTGGGTATTTTCTTAAATTTTACCTACTTTTTTAAATAAAAATAGTGGAAAATGGAAAAAAAAGTTATCTTATTAGTGACAACAAAGTATAAGTTTCCTATAATCAGGATACCCTTAGATGTGATCAAAGATGCAAAGATTTCCCTCAATCTGATGCTCAATGAATTTCAGTAAAAAAATTGAATTTTCAAATGAATATGTACAAAATCCCAGTAATAAATAGTATTGAATCTAAAAAACAAAATGTTATTTGGGGTCTTTTAAAATAGTTTAGCTGTCTGGAAACAGAAATCATTTACAACCAGAAAATTGACTTTCGTACATATTCAGTCTTAAAATAGGATACTCTTTGTATTTACTAATTTGAAAAAACTGTATACATTCTTAGAGTATCAATGCTTCACTAAATTCGCCACTTGAAAAGAATTAATTGGCAATGACATTGGTTACACTCCCCAAGAAGCACCTCCAGTGCTATTTTCTGTTGCATGTACTTGAATGGTCAGCTGAAAGATGGTTCCTTGATAACTTCTTGCAAAAGTAAATGAACTGACCGGAATGTAAATTCCACTGTCCTGTGCATTTCTTGTTTTTTGTTTTTTGTTTTTTTTCATCTCAGAAGTGAAGGGTTGATAGAGTTGAGTGGCAATAATTCAACCACACATAGCCAAAAAAATTGTGTGTGTGTGTGTGTGTGTGTGTGTGTGTGTGTGTGTTTAAAAAAAAAAAAAAATTCAAGTACTCAGATTCCAGATCTGAATTTTTCTTCTTACATAGCAATCAATTTTTTCATCTCTTTTAAAACAGACATTTTGTGGGCACCTGGGTGGCTCAGTGGGTTAAACTGCTGCCTTCGGCTCAGGTCATGATCTCAGGGTCCTGGGATTGAGTCCCGCATCAAGCTCTCTGCTCAGCAGGGAGCCTGCTTCCTTCTCACTCTCTCTATCTGCCTTTCTGCCTACTTGTGATCTCTGTCAAATAAATAAATAAAATCTTTAAAAATAATAAAAAATAAAAAAATAAAGCAGACATTTTGGGAGAATATGAGGCAAGTATGCTAGAAAACAAATTCATTAGAATATATATATTCAACTTATTATTAGATAGGAAAGATGCCTAAAATATTACATTGAGTCAAGTACCTTTATTATGAGAAAGAGAAACATTAAGAATTTGTCTTAAACTAGGAAATAGTCAAAGTTATTAATATATATAAAAAATAAATATATATGTATATATACTAGCTCCCTAATCTTAAAATTATTTCAGCAACCTAAAAATAATGAATTATGAATGAAACATGATTATATCAATCTTCATGATATTCACATTTCAATGACACAACTTGTCTTATGAACAAGCATTGGATATAAATATGGTGTCTAGTAGTAACTGCTAAATAAAAATCTCTAAGAAGATGGAACCATCAGGGAGTCTGGGTGGCTCAGTCAGTTAAGCAGTCTGCCTTCAGCTCAGGTCATGATCCCAGGGTAATGGGATCAAGCCCAGTGTCAGACTCCCTGCTCAGTGGGGAACCTGCTTCTCCCTCTCCCTTTATCTCTCTCCCCAGTTTGTGCTTTCTCATATACTCTCTTTTTTTCTCTCAAATGAATAAAGAAAATCTTACAAAAAACAAACAAAAAAAGATGGAATCATCTGCATTCAATATAGCTTTTTGTCAAAAATTGGTATACAAACCAATAAATTTATTTTCAGTTATAATTTAGGGCTATGAAACCAACACATTCTTTGTAGTTTCAAGTTTACCTTGGGCTTTTTCATAAAGTGGACATTTCTAAAAAATAAACATACATTTCTGTTCCTCAAAGACTTTTTATACTAAAGAGATACAGTATTTGGGGTGAAAATCATGTTAGGAAAAAAAAATGTACCTACCTGATCTATAAATGAAGTATTTATTTGTACCAGTATAGTAATTAAAATATAATTTGGTTTACATCTTTGTTTTCCAAATAGAATTTTGAAGAGTCACAATATTTACTTTCAGAAAGTGGGATCTTCATATTTTCCATGGTTTTCAAGGCAATATTGAGCTAGATCTTAAAAGTTAGAACAGAAAAAAAAGAATATTTTTATTGACTTTCAATATTACTTTGGAGCTCTGTTCTTTATTAACATCCCATCCCTCAGAGAACTCATCCTTCATCTGTCATCTCTATACTGAAAACTGTTAAATTTGTTTTTCTAGTTTATCTTCTCACCTAAGCTACAGTGTGCCTCTCTAGTGTACATTTTTTCTTGTTTCATCTTCTCACCTAAACTGCAATATGCCTTACACTCTACTATACATCTTTACTTGAATGAACTTTCATCCTTCAAAGTCAAATTAAATTCAGAATTTTTCCTGTCAAATTTCTCCTAAAATGTTTCAAGATATTTTAGTATCACCTAAAATTTCTATTGTAACCATCCTCAAAATCTACCCAGCATCTTTCATGCTTCAGGTTTTGTATGAAGCATTTTGATAATCTCAGATCTAAAAGATTTTTCTTTTATCAGAATTTCTATAAATTGCAAAAAAAAAATACCTTTAAGGGTAGAATAGATATTATTTTGCTCCCTCCTGATTTCAGGTGTGTGGGACATAGCTCTCAATAATACGTGTTGAGGTGCACCTGGTTGGCTCACTTAGTTAAGTGTCTGCATTCAATTTAGGTCATGATCTCAGGGTTCTGGGATTGAGCCCCAAGTTGTGATCCCTACTCACTAGGGAGTCTGCTTATCACTCTCCCTCTGCATCTCCCCCTCATTTTCTCTCCCTCTTTCTCAAATAAATAAAATCTTCAAAAAATAGTATTGTTAAAAGATTTACCTAGGTTATCTTCTTTCCTTACCAAACCATGCTAATAGAATTTATAATTCCCATTTTACAGATGATTCATTGAGACTGAGAATAACGTTTATGCCAAAAATCACAAAGCAAGATTTGGGTTTAATTCTACTCTGATTTATAACTTGAAAAAATTTATAGAACCTCTGTTTTCTCCTAATATATCAAATAATATTTTATTTTTCTCTAAATTATACTCCACTCTGAAAATAGAGCACATACTTAAATTAATTATGGGTTGACTGGTAAGCTAATGAACATGATTCTGGAAAAACTGAAACTAGTCTATTTGATGACAAGTAAAGCAACTCTAGCTTGCAAGGATAATAAAATCATTGTCCTTATATGAATATAATGGGTTATTTATAGTCACAGTTAAAACCTATTGAATCATAGATAATATGCACAGAGCAATAATACCTAAAATTAAAAGGCAGGTTTCTAAATGTCACATGTGAAAAGTATGTAAAACAAAATATTGGACATGGTATTGAAAAGGACATCATGATTAATTTTGAATTGTGTACAATGCCTATTTTATTTTTTAATCTTATCATTTTAGCAGAGCATCAAGCTTGGGAAACACTGAAGGTCCTTCAATACAGTCTTTACCATAAATATATATTGACCTAAAAAATAATAGTATTAACATATCAAAACTCTTCATAGTGAAGGGGAAAACCCCATAGCATGGAATATAAGGATTGTCCCTTAGGACAGAGGGGAGCAGAGAGTCTCTTTCCCTGTTCTTAGCAGCTACTTGAACCAACAGAAATGGTTCACTGTGAAGCAGTAGAGTTATGGGTCTAGCAGTATTGTCAGAATCCTAAGCACATAATTCTTGGGCTTTATTCATGGCTGTTTCCTAGTACTGCTTACCATCTTTGGGTTTTCTACACTTTTCCTGAACTTTCAATTGATAGTAAGAGTGAAAGTTTGCACTTGATTAAGGAGTTATACAAAAGTGAGGCTGATAATTTTAGTAGGCATCCATATATCTTGAATATAAAAAATTTAAGAAAAAATAGGCTCAGCAATAAGACAACAAAAAGAAATAAAAGACATATGAATTGACAAAGAAGAAGTCAAACTCTCACTCTTTGCAGATGATATGATACTATATGTTGAAAACCCAAAAGACTCCACTCCAAAACTGCTAGAACTCATATAGGAATTCAATAAAGTGGCAGGATATAAAATCAATGCATAGAAATCAGTTTTACTTCTATACACCAAGACTGAAGAAAGAAATTAAGGAGTCAATCCCATTTACAATTGCACCCCAAACCATAAGATAACTAGGCATAAACCTAACCAAAGAGGCAAAGAATCTGTACTCAGGAAACTATAAAGTACTCATGAAAGAAAGTGAAGAAGACATAAAGAAATGGATAAACATTCCATGCTCATGGATTGAAAGAAGAAAAACTGTAAAAATGTCTATGCTACCTTCAACATTTTGAGGAACCTCAAAAGAAATGAAATCTTGCCATTTGCGACAACATGGATGGAACTAGAGCGTATCATGCTTAGCGAAATAAGTCAAGCAGAGAAAGACAACTATCATATGATCTCCCTGATATGAGGAAGTGGTGATGCAACATGGAGGCTTAAGTGGGTAGAAGAAGAATAAATGAAACAAGATGGGATTGGGAGGGAGACAAACCATAAGTGACTCTTAATCTCACAAAACAAACTGAGGGTTGCCGGGGGGAGGGGGTTTGGGAGAAGGGAGTGGGATTATGGACTTTGGGGAGGGTATGTGATTTGGTGAGTGCTGTGAAGTGTGTAAACCTGGTGATTCACAGACCTGTACCCCTGGGGATAAAATATATGTTTATAAAAAGGCTGATGGATAATAAATTATGTAAACTGCTCCAAAAAAAAAAAAAAAATGTCTATGCTACCTAGAGCAATCTACACGTTTAAAGCAATTCCTTTCAAAATATCATCAACTCTTTTCAAAGAAATGGGACAAATAATCCTCAAATTTATATGGAACAAGAAAAGACCAGAGGAATGTTGAAAAAGAAAACCAAAGTTGCCATCAACACAATTCCAGACTTCAAGCTCTGTTATAAAGCTGTAGTCAAGACAGTATTGTACTGCACAAAAACAGAAACAAAGATCAGAAAATCAGTGGAATAGAATAGAGAACCTAGAAATAGACCCTTAACTCTATGGTCAACTGATCTTCAACAAAGCAGGAAAGAATGTCCAGTGGAAAAAAGACAGCCTCTTCAACAAATGATATTGTGAAAATTGGACATCCACATGCAGGAGAATGAAATTGGACCATTTCCTCACACTGCACACAAAAATAGACTCAACATGGATGAAAAACCTCAATGTGAAAAAGGAATCCATCAAAATCCTTGAGCAGAACACCGGCAGCAACTCAGCCACAGCAACTTCTTCCTAGAAACATTGCTAAAGGCCAAGGAAACAGGGCAAAAATGAACTATTGGGACCTCATCAAGATAAAAAGTTTTTGCACAGCAAAGAAAATAGTCAACAAAGCCAAAAGACAACCAACAGAATAGAAGATATTTGCAAATGACATATCAGATAAAGAGCTATTAATCAGAATCTATACAGAACTAATCAAACTCAACACCCGAAGAAAAGAGAATCCAATCAAGAAATGGGCAGAAGACATGTACAGTCATTTCTGCAAAGAAAACATCCAGATGTCCAACAGACACATGAAAAAGTGCTCCACATCACTCAGCATCAGGGAAATACAAATCAAAACTACAGTGTGATACCACCACACTCCAGTCAGGATAGCTAAAATTAACCAGTCAGGAAGTGACAGGTGTTAACGAGGATGTAGAGAAAGGGGAACCCTCCTACACTGTTAGTGGGGATGCAAACTGGTACAGCCACTCTAAAAAACAGTATGGAGGCTCCTCAAAAGTTGAAAATAGAGCTATCCTCTGGCCCAGCAATCTCACTACTGGGTATTTAACATAAAGATACAAATGTAGAGATCTGAAGAGGCCATTGCACCTGAATGTTTATAGCAGCAATGTCCACAATAGCCAAACTATGGAAAGAAGCTAGATGTCCATCAACAGATGAATGGATAAAGAAGATATTATATATCTTAATATAAGATATTATATATATTAATATAAGATATTATATTATTATAATATATTATATATATAAGATATAAGATATATAAGATATTATATATATATAAATAAATGATGGAATACTATGCAGCCATCAAAAGAAATGAAGTCTTGCCATTTGCAGCAACATGGATGAACTAGAGGGTATTATGTTGAGTGAGATAAGTCAATCAGAGAAATATAATTTTTATACACTCTCTCTGATATGAAGAATTTGAAAGGTAGGATGAAGTCATGGGGGGAAGGGAGGGGAAAAGGAAATAAGATGGGACCATGGAGGGACACAAACCAAAGGAGACTCTTAGTCTCAGGAAACAAAGTGAGGGCTAGTGGGTCATGGGGGGAGGGGCGGGGGTGATAGCGTGGCTGGGTGATGGACACTGGGAAGAGTATGTGCTATGGTAAGTGCTGTGAATTGTGTAGCACTGACAATTCACAGACCTGTACCCTGGAAATAAATAATATATTATACGTTAATAAAAATTTTAAAAATTAAGAAAATAACCACTAGAATATTAGACAATGAAAAGTCATTTAATCCATATGATGATAAACAAAATGTGCTCTAACTTCTTAAAGTGTCATCAGAAAAACTAATAGAAAATGTTACGTGATTACCATTTATTATGTATTAACTTATATTGATAATATTTTAAGTTGGTAATCCATATAGGAAACCAATCCTCTACTCAACATTTAAATCAACAGGACAGTGTATTCTCAGGCCATTTCCAGTGACTGTTTCCATTGGCCTCAGCAACTTTAAATACTAAAAGCTCACTTAGAGATTATTAAGCCATAATGGGGAAAAGAGACCTTGCATAATTTTGGCTTTTAACCTCCTAGAGCACTAGAAGTTGAGAACAGGATCAGTCCATACAAATATCCCTCTGTTGAGGAGGAAGCTTCCCAATAATGAAAACTTTTTTCAGCATCAAAGTTTCAGGAATTTGGAGGGATTATCAGATCTAAATACAGCTCATTTTATACCATTGACATGACCTTTCAGTTTGCTTCTCAATTCCCTGCATCTCTTCATACATTCTACACAAAAATGCCATGCAAGGTATATAGTATCTTTTTCCTTTAGGTCTTTAAAATATAACTTTTGAAAATTAGCCTCAGAATATAGACAGCTATTTACAAATTTGTCTTTCAAGTTCAATTACAACTTAATTGAGAATGAGAACTACATACTAATTTAGACTAATCATCCTTACTTTTCTTAAGATTTTATTTATTTATTTATTTATTTATTTATTTGACAGAGAAAGAGGGTGCACATGAGTAGGGATGGGGGAAGAGGGTGAAGCAGCCTCCACTGAGTGAGGATCCTGATGTGGTACTCGATCCCAGGACCCTGGAATCAGTACCTGAGCCAAAGGTAGCCACTTCACCAACTGAGCTACTCAGGCATCCCTATCTTTCTGTTTCTAAAGTGTTTTATACATACAATCACTCAAAGGAAGTGGGTTGAAGTCACACATCTTTTAAACTAATCAACTGAGAAAACTTTCAAGGCAGAGGATCATAAGGGAAGTGAGGAAAAGATGAAACAAGATGAAGCCAGAGAGGGAGACAAACCATGAGACTCTTAATCTCAGGAAACAAACTGAGGGTTGCTGGAGGGAAGAGGGTAGATTAATGGGTTAACGGGATGATAGGTACTGGGGAGGATACATATTTTAATAAGCACTGTGTATCTCTGCCTGCCTCTCTGCCTACTTGTGATCTCTCTCTCTGTCAAATAAATAAATAAATAATCTTAAAGTAAAACAAAATAATAAATAAATAATTCACAAGTAGATGGAAGGTAAAAATGTATTTATTAAAATTAACTTCAAAGAAATAAAATAACTAAAATGTCAAGGGACTTTATCATAATACTAATGATACTTCAATATACTTAATAGTTTATTTGGTTGCATCAATTAGAATCTAATTGTTCACTTATCTAATTTCTGATCAATTAGAATCTCTATGTGACATCACATCTGCCTTATTCTTTGTGGTACTCCTCAATAACAGAATGCAAACAGTAATCCAAAGGGGCACATGCACCCGAATGTTTATATAAACATTTTTAAATTAATGATAATATCACTCTTATTCAACAGAGCAACTGTATTTGTGTGTGTGTGTGTGTGTGTGTGTTTTAGATATTTATCTTTGGTTTTATATTTGAAGTCAAAAGCTCAGTCCTTTCTTTTTTTTATAAGTGAAATATAATTAACACTGAGGTTAATATTAGTTTTTTTAAGAGTTTGGGTGTTTTGTTTGTTTGGTTGGTTGGTTGATTTTGTTTTGCTTTTGTTTGATTGTTTTTTTGATTTGTCTCATTTTCTTTCGTTTGTTTTGTCTCTTGAATTCCACATATAAGTTAAGTCATATGATAGTTCTCTTTCTCTGCCTTACTTATTTCACTTAGCATTATACTCTTCAGGTCCATTCATGCTGTTGCATATGGCTAGATCACATTTTTTTATGGGTTAGTAATATTCTATGGGGTGTGTGTATGTGTGTGTGTGTGTGTGTGTGTGTGTGTGTGTCTGTATTCTTTATTCATTCATCTAGGGATAAACACTTGGATTACTTCCATTCTTGCCTATTATAGATAATGTTGCAATAAACACAGGGGTGTGTATATATTTTCAAAAGATTAATGTTTTTATTTTCTTTGGGTATACAGTGGAATTACTGAATCTTATGGTATACTACAGTATTAATATGCTTAATATAAAAATCCATCTGAATCCTTCCTTTATATATACAGAGAAATAAAATGTAAAATCAAAATGTTTTTAAAATATTTTTTATGGGGGGTTGCCTGGGTGGCTCAGTGGGTTAAAGCCTCTGCCTTTGGCTCAGATCATGATCTTGGGGTCCGGGGATCGAGCCCTGTGTCGAGCTCTCTGCTCATCAGGGAGCCTGCTTCCCTTCCTCTCTCTCTCTACCTGCCTCTCTGCCTGCTTGTGATCTCTGTCAAATAATTAAAATTTAAAAACTAAAAACAAAAAAAAAACACTTTTTATATAAGTTATATCAGAGAACTATGAAAATTATCTCTTCGTTCTGCATTATTGGCATACAATATTATTTTGATGGGATTGGGGAATCCAAGGTGCATAAGAGAAGAACAAATATTTACTGTCTATTATATCTCACTTAATTTTAAACTATTATTCAATAGCATTGTTTTATTTCTGAAAATTAGAAAAATTTTTCTATTTCAGTCTCGAAAAAAAGAAAATCACTAGGGTCCACAAACTAAATTTGAAGAAAAAATGTTTGAAAACTTCTCAACATTAAGGAAAGAAATAGATACCCAGATTCAAGATTCCCAATGACCTCCAAGTAAAATGACCTGAAAATGATTCACACAAAAATACATTATAATGGAATTGTCAAAATTCAAAGACAAAGAGAAAGTTTTGAAAGCAGCAAGGAAGAAAGTAATTAATTTCATATTCAGGGAGCCCTCATAAGACTAGCAGTAGTTTCTAAGCAGAAATCTTGCCCGTCAGAATGATATATTTAATATGATGAAAGGGAAAAAAAAAAAAAAAAACACCATCCTTCAAAATGAAGAAGTTTTGACTGAGAATATAAAACCAAATAAATTAAAGTAGAAGTTCATTATTACCTGATTGATCTTACAAGGAAAGTTAGAAGAAATCCTTCAAGTAGGAAAAAAAAAAAGAAAGAAAAGTGGGGGCACTAGAAAACAACATAAAAAGCATATGGAAGTATACAGCTTACTCGTAAAGATAAATATAAAGGCAAATAGAACTGTAATACTGTAGCAGTGGTATACAAACATTTAATTCTGGTACAGAGACTGGTATAAAAAATAACTAGAACTTAAAAAATACAATACTGGGAAGACATTCTATATTCAAGAATTGGAAGACTTAACATGTTTAAATTGTCCATATTATTCAAAGTGATCTTCAGATTCAATGAAATACTATCAATACCAGAGGGAACTTTTTTTTTTTTTGCATAAATGGGCAAAATAATCGTAAATCTTATACAAAAAAAAAAAAAAAAGACATCAAATAGAAAATAAGATTGAGAAAGAAAATCAAAGCTGGAGTTTTAAACAACCTGACACAAATGAAACTCTTATCTTGGACAAATCCTAGACTGTCAATGTTTCTTCTAAGCTTGTAATATTACTAAAATGAGTATATATAAGAACAAAATTCATTAGTGAAATTACAGTTCTAAATAATATCAAATTGTGTTATATGCCTTCCTTTAATTTACCATGTGTGTTCTCCAAGCTTTATTTAAATTTGCCATATGTTTAAGTACTAAATAATATCAAATTGTGTTATATGCCTTCCTTTAATTTACCATGTGTGTTCTCCAAGCTTTATTTAAATTTGCCATATGTTTAAGTAAAGTGATACAGTTAAGATGGGAAGAAGACACATGCTTACATGTTATAGCATTTTCCTTTTTACTAATAACTTAGGAATAATATGTAAAAAGCAGTTGATTTACTGGTTAATTATTGTCCAGAAAATTTAACTTATATTCAGTTATGCTGAAATGAAAATATTTGACATTTGACATGTTTGAGACTCCAAGGTTAATGCATTCAACTGCTTCAGGGATATTTTGCTGCTAACCTCTTTCTCTCAATCTATAGATTAAGTACAATTAAAAATTAAAAATCTTCAAGGGGTCACTTAAATTTGAAATAAAATTACTAAAAATTAATACAAATGTTTATGTCAAAATAATTTCTTTACTACTTTAAAATTCATTATCCTGGGTCATAGAAAAGTACTGATTCCAATTCTTGAAAAGTTTTGTTGGAGTAATAAACTCAATGAGAAGAAACTACTGAAGTCCTCATCAAATCAAAAGTAGACTATTTCTCCATTTAACAAGGGTTTGTTAACTCCTTTATTATTAGGCCTGTTCTTCCATTTCCTTCACATATGGAATTCACCTGAGTATAACACAGATGTCCCCTTCCCCCACCCCCCAAAGATATATATATATATAAGATAATAATAGAAGAAGAAGAAGAAGAAGAAGAAGAAGAAGAAGAATTCTCACTTATTTGAGATTCAAATACAAATTTATGAATCCAGACTTTCAGGAGTTTTATTTGAGAATATATATTAAGCCTTGACTGTTTTTCAGATACTTTACTAGAGATTTACATAAATCACTTGACACCCTCTGATTTGGACTGTATTATTATATTCAAATTACAGAAATCAAGATTTATATTAGAGAGATTAAGTAATTTAGACCTATAATTCATTACATATGCACTTTCCTAATCTGCTATGCTCTCTACTTGTATTAGCTAGATCATTGATTCTCTAATATTTTACTTTCAAGACCCCTTAACCCTCTTAAAGGATACTGAGAAGTTCCCAAAGAGCTCTAAAGAGATTATGTTGATTTTATCTATGAATACTAACCACATTTGATAGTAAAATTGATAATTAAAAATATTAAGTCATTTAAAAATGTTGGTAATAACTCATCACATGTTAACATAAAAATATTTTCCAGAAATGATATACAAAACAAAAAATAAGGAAAATGACATAGTTTTACTTTTTTTTTTCCCAAATCTCTTCAATATTCAGATTAACAAAAGATAATTGTATTCTCATGACTGCTTTGGCTTTCAACCTGTTATTATCTTTTTCATACACTTGTGAGAAACTAGAAAGACTTATAATATATCTGTATTAATACAAAAAGTTTTAGAATTTATGGAGTCCTTGATTGGTCACCCTTGCAGAACCACTGTCCTAACACATCATAAATACATTGCATACATCTCCCTGTCACAGATCATTTAAAATTATTCCATAATAATAAAAAATACTGAAAAATATACTTTAAATAGTTTATAAATAGAACTTCTCACAAAGAAATTATGCTGTTTTCACAATGTCTAATACATGGTGATTTTTTAATAAAATCAGTTAATACATTAACATGCTATCTTTAAATTGTCTTTATCTGATCTTATATTTCCCCTACATGTGCTTATTTTGATCACAAATATATGATCACAAATATATTCCTATATTAGAAATAAAGGAAGCTATTTAATGGTAAATGTGCATATCGTATTTTCTTTCATATAGCAAACATTTGTTATATAATAAGCCCTGTGCTATCAGTCAAAGAAAACAATATATCCAAGTCTGTTAAAAAATACTAACAGACACTTCCCAGAATGTTGGGGAAAAAATATACCCAATTAACTAAACATGGTAGAAATAGAGAGGAAAGACATTTCTGTTGTCATACTCACCTGTTAAAAAGCAAAATACTGTGCTAGTTATAAACTATGTTTTTCTGATAACAACTAATAGATTTGAACAAACTTTTCACTAAGGACAAATGTGAAATATGCATTAGTGTTGGAGGAAAAAATACTTTTTTTTTGCTCTTCAATATTGAAGAAATGGAAACATTAAAAATAATTATTGCAATAAGTCTAAAATCACTAACTGAGCTCTGATTTAATTATAACTGACCTCACATTGATCATATGAATGAAACATTTTTTAAAAGACAATGTGTTTCCTATTTCATTTTCAGATTTTTCATCCATTCACAATTTATCATTGTGTATGGTATAAGCGAATGATCAAGTGTGAGACAGGAATCTATCAAAGTCCTAGAGAAGAACATAGGTAATAATTTCTTTGACATTGACTAAAACAACTTCTTTCAAGATATGTCTCCAAAGACAAGGGAAACAAAAGCGAAAAATGAACTTTTGGGACTACATCACAATCAAAAGCTTCTGCACAGCAAAGGAAACAGTCAACAAAACAAAGAGGCAACCCACAGACTGGGAAAAGATTCTTGCAAATGACACTACAGATAAAGGGTGATATTCAAGATCTTCAAAGAACTTCCCAAGCTCAACATCCAAAAA
>NC_081558.1:130023853-130026200 GCF_022355385.1 Mustela nigripes | reverse complement strand
TTTTTGGATGTTGAGCTTGGGAAGTTCTTTGAAGATCTTGAATATCAGCCCTTTATCTGTAGTTTCATTTGCAAGAATCTTCTCCCAGTCTGTGGGCTGCCTCTTTGTTTTGTTGACTGTTTCCTTTGCTATGCAGAAGCTTTTGATTGTGATGTAGTCCCAAAAGTTCATTTTTTGCTTTTGTTTCCCTAGTCTTTAGAGATGTGTCTTGAAAGAAGTTGCTATGGCCAATGTAAAAAATTTGGGGATTTTGATGAATTCCTATCTCACATTGAGTTCTTTCATCCATTTAGAGTTTATCTTTGTTTATGGTGTAAGCGAATGGTCCAGTTTCATTCTTCTAAATATAGCTGTCCAACTTTCCCAGCACTATTTATTGAAGAGACTGTCTTTCTTCCATTGGATACTTTTTCTGGTTTTGCTGAAGATTAGTTGAACATAGAGTTGAGAGTCCATATCTGTGCTGTCTATTCTGTGCCATTGGTCTATAATTCTGTTCTTGTTCCACCATGCTGTCTTGGTGATCACAGCTTTGTAATATAGCTTGAAATCAGGCAATGTGATGCCCCAGATTTGTTTTTCTTTTTCATCATTTCCTTGGCAATTCAGGGTCTTTTCTCATTCCATACTAATTTTAGGATTGTTTGTTCCAGCATTTTGAAAAATTCTATTGGTGTTTTGACTGGGATGACATTGAAAGTATAGATATCTCTGGGCAGCATAGTCATTTTAACGATGTTTAGTCTTCTGATCCATGAGATTGGAATGTTTTTCCATCATTTTTGGTCTTCTTCAATTTCTTTTGTGAGTGTTTTGCAGTTCCTAGAGTATAGATCGTTTACCTCTTTGGTTAGGTTTATTCTAACGTATTTTATAGTCTTTGGTGCTATTGTAAATGGCATTGATTCTTTAATTTCTCTTTCTACAGTTTCAGAGTTAGTGTATAAGAAAGCAACAGACTCTGTGCATTGATTTTGTATCCTGCCACATTATTGAACTGCTGTATGGGTTCTAAATAGTTTGGGGGTGCACACTTTTGGGTTTTCCATATAGAATATCTTGTCATCTGCGAAGAGAGAGTTTGACTTCTTCTTTGCCAATTTAATTATATTTTATTTCTTTTTGTTGTTTGATTGTTGTTGCTAGGACTTCTAGTACTATGGTGAATAAGAGTTGGCATTGTTGTCATGTTCCTGGTCTCAATGGGAAGGCTGTCAGATTTTCCTCACTGAGAGTGGTATTCACTGTTGTTTTTCATAGATGGATTTTATAAAGTTGAATAATGTTGCCTCTATCTCTATACTCTGAATAGTTTTATTCAGAAAAGGATGCTGTATTTTGTCAAATCTTTTTTCTGCATTAATTGCAAGGACCATGTGGTTCTTGTCACACACACACACACACACATATATATATGTATATATATATATATATACACACACACACATACATATATATACACATGAATATGAATATACATATATATATGTATATTAATTCTATCACATTGATGGATTTGCAAATGCTGAACCACCCTTGCATCCCATGGATAAATCCCATCTGGTCATGATGGATAATCCTTTTAATGTACCATTGGATCCTATTAGCTAGGACCTTGTTGAGAATTTTGGCATCTTTATTCCTCAGGGATATCGGTCTAAAATTCTCCTTTTCAATGGAATCTTTGTCTGCTTTTGGTATCAAAGTAATGCTGGCCTCATAGAAAGAGTTTGGAAGTTTTCCTTCTGTTACTATCTTTTGAAACAGCTTCAGGAGAATAGGTATTATTTCTTCTTTGAATGCTTAGTAGAATTCCCCAGGGATCCATCTTTGACTCTTGCTTTTTGGGAGCTTCAATCTTGTTACTAGTTATTGGTCTATTTAGGTTGCTGATTTCTTCCTGTTTCAGTCTTGGAAGTTTATAGGTTTCCAGGAATGCATCTATTTCTTCTAGGTTGCTTAACTTAATGGCATATTACTGTTGATAATAATTTCTGATGATTGTATCTATTTCCTTGGTGTTACTCATGATCTCCCCATTTCATTCATAATTTTATTAATTTGGGTCCTTTTCCTCTCTCTCTTTCTCTCTCTCTTTTTTGATAAGTATGGCCAGTGGTTTATTGATCTTATTAATTCTTTCAAAGAACCAACCTCTAGTTTCATTAATGTGTTCTACTGTATTTCTAATTTCTAATTCATTGATCTCTGCTCTAATCTTAATTACTTCCCTTCTTGAGCATGTGGTAAATTTAGTTTGTTGTTGATTCTCCAGATCTTTAAGGTGTAAAGATATCTTGTGCATTCAGGATTTTTCTTTTTTTTTTTTTTTTTTTTTTTTTTTTTT
>NC_081558.1:129994993-130023753 GCF_022355385.1 Mustela nigripes | reverse complement strand
TTTTTTTTTTTTTTTTTTTTTTTTTTTTTTTTTTTTTGGTGAGGCTTGAATGACTATGTATTTTCCCCTTAGAACCACCTTTGCCATATCCCATAGGTTTTGGATTGATGTGTTTTCATTCTCATTGGTTTCAATGAATTGTTTAAGTTCTTCTATGATTTTCTAATTGACCCATTCTTAAGCAGGATGATCTTTAGCTTCCAAGTGTTTGAATTTCTTCAAACTTTTTCTTGTGATTGTGTTCCAATTTCACAGCATTGTGGTCTGAGAATATGCAAAGAATAATATCAGTCCTTTGGTATTTGGTTGAGACCTGATTTATGAGCCAGTGTGTGGTCTATTCTGGAGAAAGTTCCATCTATGCTCAAAAAGAATGAATATTCTACTGTTTTAGGGTGGAATGTTCTGTATATATCTATGAGGTCCATTTGATCCATTGTGTCATTCAAGACTCTTATTTCTTCATTGATTTTCTGCTTAGTTGATCTGTCTATTGCTGAGACTGGAATGTTAAAGTCTCCTACAATTAACTATTATTAGCAATATGTCTCTTTATTTTGGCTAACAGTTGGCTTATGTAGTTGGCTCCTCCCATGTTAGTGGAGCATGAAGTTATGCACCATGTTGGTGCATAGATATTTATAATTGCTGGATCTTCTTGGTGGATAGACCCTTTGAAAATGATATAGTGTCCTTCTGTATCTCTAACTACAGACTTTAGCTTAAAATCTAATTTGTCTGGTATGAGAATTGCTACTCCAGCCTTCTTTTGAGTTCCATTGGCATGAAAGATAGTTCTCCAATCCTTCAATTTCACTCTAGATGTATATTTAGATTCAAAATGAGTCTCTTGTAGATGGCATATGGATGGGTCCTGTCCTTTTATCCAATCTGCATCCCTGTGCTGTTTTATATGAGCATTTAGACCATTCACATTGAGAGTGATTATTGACAGATAATAATTTATTGTCATTATGTTGCCTGTAAAGTCCTTGTTTCTATTAATTGTTTCTGTATATCTCTTTTCTGTATCACTCTTGGTGTCCCCCTTAATATTTCTTGGAAGACTGACTTAGTGGTCCCATATTCTTTCAGTCTTTGCCAGTGCTGGAATCTTTCTATCTCTCCATCTATTCTGTATGACAGCCTTGACAGATACAGAATTCTTGGCTGCATGGTCTTTTCACTTAGTGCCCTGAATATGTCTTGCTACCCTTTTCTGGCTTGCAGGTCTCTGTGGACAGGTAGGACATTACTCTGATATTCCTCGCTCTCTGTGTAAGGAATCTCTTCCCCCCAACTGCCCTTAAAATTGTTTCCTTGGTTTTAAGATTAGTGAGTTTTACTATTACATGCCTGGAGGTTGACCTGCCCTCATTGATTTTTTTGGAACAATGTCCTCTCTGCCTCTAAGTTACCATTACTTGTTTTATTTCCCAGATTAAGGAATTGCTCAGCTACTATTCAGTCAAACATATCTTCTAGTCCTCTCTTTCTCTCTCTCCACTCCCTCAGGGAGCCTAGAAATTCTAACATTGGAAAGTTTCATGGCATCATTTATTTCTCTAATTCTGTTTTCTTGGATTTTAAGCTGTTTGATCCAGGCCTCCTCCTGCTCCTTCTTTATCAGTTTGTCCTCAAGATCACTAATTAATTCATCTGCCTCATTTAGCCTAAGTGTTATAGTATCTAGATCAGATTGTATCTCATTGACAGCATTTTTAAGTTCTTCCAGATCTGCTCTCATTTCTTCACTTAACGAATCTATCTTGCCATTATGGTTTTCTCCAGTTTGATAATTGTCTTCATAACTGCTACCCTAAAGTTTATTTCTAACATCTTGCTTAGATGCTACCCATTAGATCTGCTGGAGAGGCCATTGTCTCTGGGTCTTTTCTTTGTTGGGAATTCCTCCTCCTTGTCATTCTGTTGAGTTGTGTTTGAGGAGATGTATAGCTGAAAATATCAACCACTATCCAGGCAAGGTGAACCCTGGGAGTTTCAGAGCAATCAGAAGTCACCATAAAAAAGAAAAAAGAAGAAGAAGAAGAAGAGCCCAGCCAAAATGAGCCCCAAGAGTAAGATTTATAAAGTACAAAAACAAAAGCAAATAAAAAGACTGATAATAGAAAAGAAAAAAAAAAAAAGAAGAAAAGAAAAGAAAAAATAAAAGGGAGGGGGAGGACAAGAAGGTAGTTATAATCCCTCAATGTGGGTGAGGAAACATATTTCAGTTCTTCCTAGGTATATCTTGTTATCTCTGTTAGAGAACTCAATTTTCCAGAGATACAGGGAAATTAAAACTGGCATATATATATTTGAATAGAAAAAAAACTACATTGAAGCTTATACCTATTTTTCTATCTATCTAGGTAGATAGATAAAGAAAACAATTATATGTATGAAAAAGTTCAGATTAAGAAGTTGTTATGAAATGTTGTACTAAACATCTAGTTGAAATGGTAAGTAAAAAAAAAAAAAAAGAAGAAGAAGAAGAAAAATCATGAGAAAGAACTAAAAAAAGAAAATGAGAGAGAGAAGACTTGTATCTAAGAAATATGCAGGCTGTGAGGCAATACCAGGAGCTTAATATATTGTTCTCCCCTGGCATTGGGGTTTTACAGTTTTATGGAGACCCTGTGGTTGTTGTCCTCTTATTATTTCAGTTTGTCCTCAGGGGGAGGGGCCTGTTACATTGTTTTTCAGTCAATCCTGCTTGGGTGGAGTTGCTCTGCCCCCTTTCAAGGGGCTGGGATCCAAGGAAAGCAGTTTTGGGAGCTTTTGTTCTCTGGAGGCTTTTTGTGCCTTTTCAGAGGGTCACAGCAAAGGAAATTGTTTGCACTCAGACCTCTGCCTCAGAGACAAGCCACAGTCTGCTCCTCTCTGAGTGGTCCAGAACACACAGACTCCCCCTCTGCACACTCTGTTGAATACTGCAGCCTCCAACAGGCAGTGTACACCCCCAGCAACTGTCTTAGTGGTTAGTCGAGGCCTCCGCTTTTCTCCATACCCCATGCCACCAAAACTGCAAGCAATATTGGTCCAGGTAAGCCCAGTCCTGGTGACTGCCATTCCCAGGACCACTGACTCATGTCTACACTGGGTCCTCTGAGCCCCAGCAGCAGTGGAGAAAGCTGTGGTGGTATTGCAGTGGCTGTGGTGTTGGCGGCAGCCACCAGCTGCAGGGACTGGTGACTCAAGTCCACGCTGGGTCCTCTCAGGCATGGACAGGCAGTGACTCTGGTTGGTCCCAGAACCATGGGCTTACATCCATACCTTTGGCCATCTGGTCCCAACAATTGTCCCTTGAGTCTCTCAAGTTCTGTTTGAATACTGTTATCAGGGCCTTCCTTTCTCCCAGCCACCAGTCTCCAAGTTATTGCTGGTTTCCAAACACAAGGCACTTTTGCATTGGGGTATTACTTTCCAGTGGTTAGCTTCTGGTGGCTCCCTCCCACTTCTGTTTATCCTCCAATACCGGTTTGGACATTCCCAGTCTGCTTTACCTCTCCATTGATGTCTTCTGCCCCCGTAGAGATCCAGAAGTGTATAATCTTACATCTCAGGCTGGTTTCATGGGTGTTCAGATTGCTCCAGTAAATATCCAGCTCAATTCAGGGAACTGGGTCCCCTACTCCTCCGCCATCTTGCCCCTTCCCCTATATTTTGTGTTTCAAATCTGTGGGGAACTGAAAGCTATTCAGGATGTGGTGTTAGAAAAAAGAGGCTAATCCTCTGGAGAAAAAAAAAATGTTGGATTTTTACTTCACTCCCTACTCTAAAAGAAGTTTCAAATGAATAAAAATTTTAACATAATAAAAAAGAAACACAAAGTAATAGAAAACAAATTCTCTTATTCTCTACTTTTAAAAATTCCAAAAATAAGTGGAAAATGCATCTAAGTATATTTCAAAACTCAGAAGTTATAATGAGAAGTGATAATAAATACATAAAAATATAACTGACCTTCTTTGTTCAAAACATCCAATACAAAAAAGATTAAAAGACAAATTGACTAGTAGGCTCTCTCTTTGCTTAGAGGAACCCTTTCAATATTTCCTGTAGAGCTGATTTGGTGTTTGCAAATTGTGAAGTGTGTAAACCTGGTGATTCACAGACCTGTATCCCTGGGGATAAAAATATATGTTTATAAAAAATAAAAAATTAAAAAAAAATTAAACCAGAAAAAAAAAAAAGACAAATTGACAACATTTTGGCAATTCATATCAAAATTTAGTGTCTGAAGTTAACAAAATTTCCTACAAATCAATAAGAGAACAATGACCCAATAAAAGAATGGCAAAAGACATGAACTGACATCACCACCCTCCCCCCCAAAAAATGGCTCTTAAGAAATAACATGCTCAAAATCACTCATCCTAAGAGGTATGAACACTAAAGTTGCCAGATCCTGTTTTGCCCCCGGGCAATAAAATAATTGGATCACACTGTGATGGAAAGTGTTCCGGAAATAGTCCTTCTCATATGTGCAGTTGGGTAGGAAACTGGTAACAGTTTGGGGAACAGCAGTCTGGATTATGTATTAAAATTAAAACTTGAATGTTTGTTGACCTAGCAATCACACCCACAGGTTTGTGTGTGTGTGTGTTTTAATATATGTATAATTGCATACATTCAAATGATATATATTCACTGCAGTTTTGGCTATAGTAGCATAAAATTTGAACTACAATTTTGTTATTTTAGAACTAGTTAAGTAACTTATTATGTTCACATAAAAAAGAATATTGTACAACCATTTAAAAGAAAAGCAGAGTCTTTCATGATTTGTCTTCCTCTCTGCTTCCATTTTCCCTCCCTTCCCCTGTGGTCCTCTGCGATATTCCTTATGTTCCACAAATGAGTGAAACCATGGTAATTGACTTTCTCTGCTTTCCTTATTTCACTTAGCATAATGCCCTCCAGTTCCATCCATGTCGATGCAAATGGTGGCTATTCATCCTTTCTGATGGTTGCATAATATCCCATTGCATATATGAAACACATCTTCTTTACCCATTCATCTGTAGAAGGACATCTGGGCTCTTCCACATTTTGGCTATTGTGGACATTGCTGCTATGAACATTGGTGTGTGTGTGTGTGCCCCTTCTTTTCACTACATCTGTATCTGTGGGGTAAATACCTAGTAGTGCAATTCCTGGGTCATAGGATAGCACTATTTTTAACATCTTGAGGAATCTCCATACTGTTTTCCAGGAAACAAGTTGAGGGTTACAGAAGGGAGGGCGGTGGGGGATGAGATAACCCAGTGATGTGTATTAAGGAGGGCACATGTTGTGATGAACAAGGGGGGGTTATACACGACTAACAAATCATTGGAATATTACATCAAAAACTAATGATGTAATCTATGTTGACTAACTATACATCATAAAAAAATTTTTTTAAATAAAACTGCAAAAAAAAAAAAGAAAGGTACATAGTATGACAGGACCGCCAATGGAAAAAAAGCAAGGAGTAAAATAGTTTGTATGATATGCACCATATATATATGTTATCATTACTAAATTTGGGGGGAGAGGGTACTAGATCTGCTGAAAGCCTCCCCACCCCCACGACTCACACACATACACCAGGCTTTGTTTCTAGAGTCTTGCCCTCCATACAACTACTGAACTTCATGAGGTATTCACTTTGGTAAGCTGCTTGGTATAGAAGAAATAATCAGAATCAGAAGCTCTGTATGCATATCTCAACTTTGATATTTATAGAGCATGTAATTATGGATGGGTACCATAACCTTTCTTAGTCTTAGTTTACCTCAAGTATAAAGCAAAGTAAAATTTTATTTTCATGAAAGATAGTGTGTCACGACAAATCATGGGCTGTGGGGCCACAGACTTAAGACTAAGTTTTTGTCTGTTATTTCTTGGCTTGGTGTCCTCAGCACTGACGCTCAGAAGGGTTAAATGATTTGGTCAGAGACAGAAGATTGTTACAGGTAGAAAAGACCAGATCTGTTGACTGATTAATTTTAATAATCTATTCACATCAGAGTACATTTTCAAACAGAATTTCCTTGTTAGCAATACAAAAAGATACATAAATTCTCTTAAGTTGTTCTTGATTGGCATAAACTTTGTAGCTTTTATTATATAATTTTTAAAATTATTAAATACCTTGGAGCTTTACAGTATGTTGACTTCAAATTTCTTATTAACCTAGTAGTGCAATTCCTGGGTCATAGAGTAGAACTATCTTTAACATCTTGAGGAATCTTGATGCCTTAAAGCAGTAAAAGCTGAAACATGGCATCATGCATTTTTATAATACATCTTTTCCTTCCCCTTTAAATGAAAGTACCATTTAACAAAATAATTTGGAAATAAAAATGTAGGGGGATCTGGGTGGCACAGTAGGTTAAGCATCTGCCTTTGGCAAAGGTCAGATCCCAGGGTCCTAGGATCGATCTCCACATCAGGCTCTCTGCTCAGAGAGGTGTTGGCTTCTCATTCTCCCTCTTCCCCTGCTTCTCTATCTTGCTCGCTTGCTCTCAAACAAATAAGTAAAATCTTTTAAAAAGAAAAGAAAAGAAAAGAAAAGAAAATATATAGTATTTAATTTTGTCTTGGATTCTTGTGGGAGAGTATATTTAGAGGTAAGCTTTAGAACAGGAAAAAATAAATGGCACAACATGGACTGGAAACTAGTAATTTGAATATGTGTGCACATGTGTATATTAGTTTTGGTTAAGAGCCTATGTTCTTTTCTATGCATTTATATTCAACATGTTTTTGGAATATTTAAAATAACTTTAATATTTACTTTCCTCAAATTAAAACAGTACAGCAAATACTGTATAATAAACATAATCTTTAGGAATGACTGTGTCTGAGAATATCAGCAATTCACAGTCCCTTTGGCTAAGACACTCTATGTGAATTCATAAAAATGACTTCTTGAAGAGTTCACATTTTTAATATCAATGTAATGCATCCACTATTAAATCCAAGTTCAAGACTACCAAATTTTGTTGCTTAAATTTTCCCTTTTGGTTATAATTTGTTCCTATTCCCCTCACAATTAATAAGTTTATCAGAGTGATCTTGTGCTTCATTCTTATTATCCAAAAGATATGTTTTCACATACATAAATAATGGTCAGAAATCAAAGTTAGGTTATGGAAGGTCATCTAAACAAATAGAAGAAACTAAAGACAATAGATGGCAGGATCCTATGACCATAATTACTAAACAAAAAATGAAAAAAAGTTTGAAAGCCTTATTGATACACATAAAAACATAATTCAATACAATTGTTGGAGATTAGAGTAGCAAAAAAAGTCTTAGAAAATATATTTGTAGTGAACTATATAGAAGGATTTTTTTTTTTTTTTTTTTTTTTTTAGATTAAAGGTGATTTCAGTAAGACTCTGAAATGAAATAAACATCACTCCAGGATAGTCAAGAGACATTTACTTATAAAAAAAGCAAACAAATACATGCCTTACTTCCAAACTTTATCCAGAATTTAAAAACTTATATTTGAAAACCTTTCAAGATACACTGAGCATTTCTGGTCACTGAGTTAGATAGAATATGTCCTTAGGCACTGAACCTATGCAACAATTGGTAATAAAGCATAGATCAAGAATATCTATGTCATGGATAAAATATGTTTCATTCTTATTTTTATTCAATATGCAAATATAAATAAAGCCACAAATTACAGTTTTGTTAGCAGTGTATTCTGATTTTGGTATAGGCTTGCTGGTCAAAGATCTGAATTTGAAGATACTTAATAGTACTATTTACCCTCTAGTGCCTATTCAATTCACACCTAGAATAAACTTGTCTTTAATATCTTAAATGCTGGTGGAGTATAGGAATTACATAATTTTAAGAAATAACAGAGCAGTATACTTAGCATTCTGTAAAACTGACAAAACTCCTAAATTTCTTCAAATGAAAGATAAAATTTACTCTGATTGAGAGTTATAAAGATGTTCTGTATAGTATACTTTAGTTCCTTTGCCAAAATTGCAGGGACTGTCATATGCTTTCCAATACTAGAATAACGTCAGGTTAGTCACTGGATGTTATGTCTTTCAGTATTATGTCTTCAAAGGTAAACTTCAGCTCAGTACTGAAAGAAGGGCAAGTAGAATGGGTACATTTTACTGTATGTAAATTATACTCTAAATGAAATTGAATTTTAAAAGCTTATTGGTGATGCAACATGGGGGCTTAAGTGGGTAGAAGAAGAATCAATGAAACAAGATGGAATTGGGAGGGAGACAAACCATAAGTGACTCTTAATCTCACAAAACAAACTGAGGGTTGCTGGGGGGAGGGGGTTTGGGAGAAGGGGGTGGGATTATGGACATTGGGGAGGGTATGTGCTTTGGTGAGTGCTGTGAAGTGTGTAAACCTGGTGATTCACAGACCTGTACCCCTGGGGATAAAAATATATGTTTATAAAAAATAAAAAATTATAAAAAAAAAGCTTATTGAAACTACAGAAACACTGTGAATAAGAAACTAAGGTTCACCCATATTTGGTGGCCAAAGTCATCAGCTCCTCAGATTCAACTGTGATGACTTTTAGCAGTATGTTCTCATCAAGCTCATCCAAAACTAATTCTGTTTCAGAGTTTACCAAGCTTGTGTTTTCACAAAATTGTCTGTGCAACTGTTAAACATAGAGATTCCATGCCCCCGCCCAAACCCAAGACCTACTAAATCTCTATGTTTAACATCTGTACCATGTGATTCTTAAAATGAGCATATTTGAACAACAGGGCTTTAGTTTCCCCAGCCTCTCTTCCCAATCATTTTGCTACTCAGGTTTCCATGTGAAATTCTTCCCGCTCAAATTTCTATTATCCTTTGAATTGTCCAAAGTTTTATGGACTTCTGCTTTCTATTATTCTTTGAACTGTCCAAAGTTTTATGGACCTCTGCTTTCTAGAACTCCAAATATGGCAGCATGCTTTGATGACATCCTAATCCAGGATTCAAAAGAAAAAAAAGTACAAGAAAAGACTACAGATCTTCTAATTTGGTTCAGTATATCAGGCAATGGAGTGAAAGAAAATAAAAATATGGCATTCATACTTCCAATGTCACCTTCCTAGGTAGGCATAACATAACAATAACACTAATATTCTTACCTTCCAATTTATGATGCACTTTGCTTATAAACAAAGAAAACGTTTCAAGTATTTTGAAAGTGATTAAATATCTTTGAAACAAAACAAAGAAAGGCCACTACCAAATAAACAGCACTATGTAATTTCATTACCTATTGGGAAAAGCAAATTTACTAATTTAAAAAAGGAATTTTAGGATCCCAAGGAGTTACTGATTTCTGAATTCAAAGGAATGCATTGTAATACCTACTTGTTTTTGTTATTAGCACTTAGGTTAAATGTACAGTGAATATAGCTCTCATTGAATAAAGTGACCTCAGCAATCTAACTAATTATTTTGTTTTCTTCATGAATTCCAAATTATTGAATCTTTTCAGTAATTGAAAGTTGTCAAACTGAGTACAATGATGACAAATACCTAAAACTTCTGATACCCAGAATAGACATTACAGAGAAACAGTCTCTTGACTTGTTATAGCAAGGCTTATTTATGTTTTACTAAAACAGAGGTCCTTAAAGAAGCCACATAGGAGTCATTTGGAATACTGATCAAAAATAGACTCCTGGACCCCGCCCCAGAAGTAATCGTTATAAATCTTAAAGGCAGTGGCCCAAGAATCTGCATTTCAACTAGATTCTTAGGCAATTCATATGCTGAAACCATTTGGGGAATCATTGTGTTTTGTGACCCTAAACCTGATCGATATAGGTTTCTTTCACGATCACTGAGTCACAGAAACAGTATCATGGCTCAGAAGCACAGATAAATCTGTATGACAGTGTTATGTTGACTATCTATAAAAGGATTTCTCCCAAAGTAAATAAATAATAAGAAAATTATTAGAAAAACCTTCCACAGAACCAACTAACATTGATTTTTAGCTACTCTTTTAGAGAATTTACTAAGGCCACAATCTGAAAGAAGCAATGCGTTTTCTTTAAATGCTACAACTGCTAAAGCACAGTCACTTGTTTTAGTCAATTGCTAAAGTGTGTGTGTGTTTCCTCCTTCCTTTCCTCCAACCATCCTCAGAAGGAGTTTTTTCAAGAGTATTTCCTGGCTGGCAAAAATGGGTTGGTAGTAAAGGGGAGGTGAGGGAGAGAGAGTATTACACATTACAAATGTAAGAACGGTGGTTTAAATTTTAAAATTCTAATATTGTAACAAATACTGCCACAAATAGAGAAGAAACTAGGAAAGAGAACAAATAATTCAGAAGTAACAATACATTGTTTTGTTGAAATCTTTTTATTATTTCTGTTTATACATAATGTTTCCTGTTTACCATCCTTCTTTCTCTTTCTCCTCTTTTCCTGACTCCTGACTTTTTATCCCAGCCTACACACTTTCCTCATTTTTATAGTTCCTAATCTATATGTAACATGGTCACTCTATTTTCAGGTGAACAGTTTATCAAGTTTTTACAGTATGTGCTTGGAATATTTTGGAGGACAAGATATGACAAAAAATTGACCCCATTTAATAACAAGTCACATTGTAACAGCATGTTTTAAATTGATCCTTGCCCAGTACATAAATCTTGTGATAATCACTCATAAAAATGATTAGATAACACACACAATTATAAGTCAGCTTCTCCCCACATGCACACAGGGCACATGCATTAATTAAACCAAAAAGACCTGGAAAATAAAATACATTGGATATATAAATCTACACATCAAACTTACCAAAGGAAAGATAAATATTATATTCATTTCATTTATTGAATTTTTTCTGGTCTTTTAAAAAAAAAATTTTGAGAATGGCTGATAATCAGCACTGGTTTACGTAGAAATTGATGCCCTATGAAGCCATTTACTGAAGAGCACCTTGATAGCCTTGAAAGAGTCAATGCCTCTCATAAAGAGAGGTTACAAGGAGGCACAGAGAAGGTCTAACAGAATATTTATGCAGTGTCATTTTAAAATAGGCTAAATAACTTATAACTATGGCTCCTTTTCTTTCACATTTTGAAAACAAAATACTTTTAAAACTGAATAATCATTTTAGCAATGTGAATCCTTCAGAGATAGCAACAAGAACAAAAAAACCTTGAAGAGATGCAATTAAAATTATGACAAAGCACTAATTAAAAATTGAGCACATGTTCCAATATGAATGCTCCTACATATCTGAGATACAGTTCTGGAAAAATTTTCATATTGAATCTGCCATAGCTTAGACAACATCATTTGATGAAATTACATAGACCTTTCATTATCATGCTTATTTTATTTATTTTTAAATCTTGGATAATAGCTTTTAGCTCCATGTTTAATTCACGTTATTAACATTATAAAATCACTCTCCCATTGACAATGGTTTTAGTCTCCAGTTTTTTTTTTTTTTTCCAGCATAACAGTATTACTTGTTTTTGCACCACACCCAGTGCTTCATGCAATCCGTGCCCTCTCTAATACCCACCACCTGGTTCCCCCAACCTCCCAACCCCTGCCACTTCAGATCCCTCAGATTGTTTTTCAGAGTCCATAGTCTCTCATGGTTCACCTCCCCTTCCAATTTCCCCCAACTCCCTTCTCCTCTTTAATTCCCCATGTCCTCCATGCTATTTGTTATGCTCCACAAATAAGTGAAACCATATGATAACTGACTCTCTCTGCTTGACTTATATTTTAGAAGTTTCCCTTCAATCTCAGAAAATATATACACATGTACATTATAAGTGGTAGGTATGTATGTGTGTGTGTAACAGGTTACAGATATATTGCAAGCAGATAAAGTAATCATATAGGTATGTGAAAAATGTAGTAGGCATATACGTATGTAAATAAGTATGTAGTTGAGATGTGGTTTGTACATGTGTAGATGTGTCAGCGGGGATTATATTAGATTATAATACTTAGATTATAATACTAAAATACGAATTATACTCCATATCTTAGTGTAATATAGGTTCTCAATAAGGACATAATGAGTGAACCATGTTTCAAAATTTAGCATTAAACTTCAATGGTAAAATCTTATATTTTCTTGAAAATAAATTATTTGAGTTCAACAAAGTTGGTATTTCAGCCATCTTAAATATAAACTTTTCCTTTGAATCCTATTCTACAGGCTTTACTATTTTCTTGGCATGAATTTTTGCATTTTTTATACTCTACACTGAAAATTTACTAGTGCTTAACAGCTCCTTGCGAATTTTACTCCCCATTGATTAAAATAGATATCTTCCTGTCATATATTATTATCTTAATATTAGGTTCAATATATTTACCTTTAGCTCCAGTTTAAAACAATGTGATGTGGACTCTGAGAAACAAACTGAGGGTTTGGAGGGGAGAGGGGTCGGGGTTTGGGTGAGCCTGATGGTGGGTATTAAGGAGGGCATGTATTGCATGGAGCATTGGGTGTGATGCATAAATAATGAATCTTGGAACACTGAAAAAATAAAATAAAGTTTAAATTAAAAGAAAAGAAATATGTGCATTAAAATATAAAATAAAGCCTAAATGTATTTTCAATCCACTGCACAATAAGGACCATCTACTACCTATTATATAATCTAAGTTATAATACATCATAATAGGACTTTCCTTGCTTCTAACTTCAAGGCAATCTACCATGAACAATCATACTTCAGACTGTCCTTCAAACGTTCTTTTTCACAGGATGTTATAAACAGACCATATGCAAAATTCTCACCCAGGTAAGTTTTTTAATTTTAGTGTGTGCAATGCCAAAATGATATAGAATGATAAATTTTGGGGCACCTGGGTAGTTCAGTTGGTTAAGTAAGCTTAACCAAGCTTGATTTCCAGCACAGATCATGATCTCAGGTTTGTGGGATCAAGCCCAGTGTAGGCTTCGTGTTGGGCATGCAGGCTGTTTAAGACTCACTCTCTGCCCCTCCCCTGTCCCCACTTGCATTCCCTCTTTCTCATACTCAAAAAAAAAAAAAAAAGTTATTTGTTTATTTGAAAAATAAAAAATAAAAACCATGCTCCCAGATATTGCTCTAGGAACTAAAAATAACAAATAAGACATATATGATCCATGTTCTAATGAAATTAGTCTATTCTATTAATAAGAATATGACATTATTTATATAATGATACAACACTTTTTTGCATATCCCATCTTGAGATAAAGGTATTTAAATTAACAAAAATATTCACAGAATTGACCTGGAATGAAATGGCTGTAAGTATATTATTAAGTATATACTAATTATACTAACTACAAAGTAAGATATAACTAAGAGATCTTCTAGCTTTATAATTTTATGTGTCAGTGATTCTACATGATCTCAAGTTTCTGCCCTCAGAACCTGTATGCCAGGCTACTGATCAATAGTGACCTCACCATCTACCCTCCTGCCATCAAACTATGATTACTATCTTTGCAAAATACCAAGGAATATTATAAATCTCTCTGAACAACTGCATTTGCACTTCCCAGTTTCACGTCTCTCACTTCTACTATTTCAAACCCTCACAGTGTCTCCCTTTTAATGCTAATAAACTTCCCAGTTCCTCAATACTGTTCAACTACTGGAAAAATGGGAATTCTGGGAGAATCCCACTGATTGCCTTCTCTGTGATGCGTGTAAACATGAAACAGTGAAGTTGGCTGGAGAAATTCACCTCCCCATACTGGATCAGGTCTGACACATCACCGTTTTGCATGCTGCTTACAAACTCTAGAGTGCCCCAAGTCACAATTGCTACCACTCCCCAAAGCCATATTCAGAAGCATGGGAGTAATTCCATCATCTCCAACTTTAACTGAGTCCTTAAGGACACCTCACTATCCTTCTATTTCTCAAATGAGCGTTCTCACTCAACCCCTACTTAAGCCTAAGAGCAACGGAAAAACATTGCATGGTATCAGAAAGGGGGAGCATTATAATCAAATTTCCATTTTAGGAAACTCTCTAAATGCACAGAAAGAAAAACTAAGAGAAAGTAAAAACTGAGGCTATTGCAGTAATTCACGCAAAGGGTGTTAGCTTGAATCTAGACAGCGACAGTACCCATGAATAAAATAGCCAGATCTGAAATAGGATACAAAATCCTCTGCTGTGACCTAAGACTGAAGCTAATATGGCTACAGAATTATTTTCTTTTCCCTTAAGAAAGTTACCCTCTCATGGGATGTCACGGAAATTTATTAAAAAGTAAACTAATAGTGCGCGCGCGCGCGCACACACACACACACACACACACACACACACATCTACCTTAGAAAGTAAATAGTGTTTCTGATAAAGAAAGTCAGTCAGTCAAGGGGCATTCATCACAAGGGCAGGAATAGGTCTTGTACAATAAAATATCCTTAACAAACGCAGCCTCCTTCGGAAAATATGATTTGTGCAACACCTTGAAGGCAGTGACCTAATGAACCACATACGTATCTAAAGCGAATCCCCCAGAAAGAGGGACACGAGACCACGCAGAAGCTATGCAGGCCCAGCCTTGGTGCTGCAGAAACAACCGCAGCAGGCCAACAGCGTGGAGGGACTGTCTGCATGGCCACTCCGTTTTCAGTGCTTGGTCCCTACTGCCCGTGCCCTTGCCACAGAGGCTGCGGGGGCAGAGCTGTGGTGGGTCAGAACTAGTAGAGCCAGCACCAGCCTGCTGGGAGTGACCCCCGACCTTTGACCTCCATTGACCTCCATCCGGGTACCGGGGCCGGGATTTCCCACTCCTGGGCCTGGGCTGCTTCCAGTGGCTTCAGGGCATCTCTCTCTTCAATCCGAGGAGCAGCGATGGGGTGAGTGGGTGCCAGAAGATGTGGAGAGCCGTGGCTAGGCGAGTTGGAGATGGACTTGGGATCTGTGCAGGGTCCCTGTGTTGCTGATGGAGCGGAGGTGGGAAGGGGAGACATATGATTTGGGCTCCTCAGAATGTAGTCTCGCTTGAAGAGGAAGCAGGTTGCGTCCTGAGCCGATCGAGTGAGAGGAATTGAGAGGGGAAATGGGGGCCTGGTCTTGCTGTGCTTTGTAGACTGACTATTAAAGGATTTTGGCTTTATGTGGAGACAAATAGAAGTTGCTGCACTTGTGAGCAGAGAAGCCACAAAATCCAAACTTGTGCTTAATAAGGATCTCTGTTTTTTGTGAGGAGAATAAATGATAGGGTATCGATTATAGAAGTAGGGACATTTATTGAAAGAATTAAATAGCATTGATGCGTCCAGGTTGGCGCAATTGGTTAAGCCTCCTGTTCATGGTTTCAGCTCAAGTCCTGAACTCAGGGTCCAGGGATGAGACCCCCTGGGGCTCCACATTCAGCGGGGAGTCTTCTTGGGATTCTCTCTCCCTCTTCCTCTGCCCCTCTCACTCCTTCTCTCTCTCTCTCTCTCTCTCAAATAAATGAATAAATCTTAAATAAATAAATAAATGGAATGCTGGTGACTTGACCCAGAATAGCAGTAATGAAGGTGATAAAAAGTGGATTCTGGAACTAGATATTTATATTTATATATAGTGTTGGCCTGTTACAAATAAAGCTGGTGTAAGTATTCATATACATGTTTCTTGTGAGCAATGTCTTTCTCTGAGAAGAATAGCCAGGAGTGCAGTTACTGAGTAGTATGGTAGTTGTATGTTTAGTTTTATAAAAACTGCACTTTTTGGAAGTAGCTGTATCATTTTACATTCCTATCAGCAATGTATAAGTAATGTCACTTTTTTTTTTTAATTTTAAGCATTCTCATAAGTAATATCTCATTATGGTTTCAATTATCATATCCCAAATGATGTTGAACATGCTTGTGTTTATTTGGCATCTATATAGACTTAACAGTGAAAGGTCTCTTCTTAAAAAAAAAAAAAAAGCTCTTCTTTCTCTTGCCAATTTTCTAACTGGGTTTTTTTTTTTTCTTTATTGTTGATTTTTGAGACTTCTTTATACATTCTGAATACTTGTGCTTTGTTGGATGTGTCATATGCAAATATTTTCTCCCATCCTGTACCTTGTTTTTCTATCCTCTTAACAGGATCTTTTGCAGAGCAAAAGTTTTTAATGTTAATACGCAGCTCATCAGTTTTTCTTTTTATGAATGGTGCTTTAAGTGTCAAATCTAAGACCAAATTGCCTAGCCCTACATCCTGAGGCTTTCTTCTATTTTTTTCCCTAAAATACATAAATTTAAGTCTATGATTCACTCTAAGTTAACCTTTGTGTACAGTGTAAGAATCCCCCCCACCCCTTATGTATGTCCAATTGCTCCAGGACCATTTGTGAGGAAGGGTTTTTCAAAACTCATTTGGGCATATTTATGTGGGTTTATAACTGTGTCCTTTATTCTAACCCACTCATCTATTCTATCAGTACCACACTTACTCAAGCTGTATAACAAGTTTTAAAGTATATATTAAATATATATCTTAAAATTGGTAGACTGATTGTTCCCACCCTAATTTTTTTTTATAAAATTAGTTCAGGTTTTCTAGTTCCTTTTTATTTCCATATGAATTTTAGAATAATCTTCTGTGTATCTACCAAAAAAAAAAAATCCTGATGGGGTTTTGATGGGAATTACATTAAAACTGTTATATATCAAAAAAAAACTGTTATTTATCAATTTAGGGAGATTGATCTTCTTTTCCTAGATTCTTGAAATTAGACTTAGATTATTGATTTGTGACTTTTACTTTTTAACATGTGCACTTACTGCTGTAATTTTCCCCCAACATTGGTTTAAGTGTGTCTCACAAATTTAATATGCTGTATTTGTATCTCATTCAGCACAATGTATTTTTTTTTATTTCTTTTGAGACTTTTTGCTTGACCCATGGATTATTTAGAATTGTGTGTTTTAATTGCTAAGGATTTGAAGACTTTCCTCTTGTCTTTAGGTTATTGATTCCTGGTTTTACTCCATCGTGGTTAAAGAATATACTCTGTATCTCTTCAGAGTATGTTTGTTTATTTGTTTGGTTTTAATTTGTTTTATTGCCCTAAATATGGTCTATCTTGGCATTTATTGTGTGGAATATGAAAAGAATGTGTATTATGCTGCTGTTGGATGGAGTGTTCTGTACATTTTAATTAGATCTTGTTGGTTGATCTTATTGAAATTTTCTGTATTTTTGCTGATTTTCTGTCTAGTTGTTCTACCAATTGTTAAGAGAAAACTATTGAAATCTCTAATTAGTTGTGGATTTGTATATTTCTTCTTTGAGTTTTATCTATTTTTGCTTCACATGTTTTGCAGCTTTGTTTTTTTTTAATTAATTAATTTATTTTCAGAAAAACAGTATTCATTATTTTTTCACCACACCCAGTGCTCCATGCAATCCGTGCGCTCTATAATACCTCCACCAGAAAGGACGAATACCCAACTTTTGTAGCAACATGGACAGGACTGGAAGAGATTATGCTGAGTGAAATAAGTCAAGCAGAGAGAACCAATTATCATATGGTTTCACTTATTTGTGGAGCATAACAAATATCATGGCAGCTTTGTTGTTTGATGTAAACTTATTTAAGATTGCTTGTCTTCTTGGTATTTGATACTTTTCTTTCTTATTATTATAAAATGTCCTTCTCTGTCTCTGGTAACTGTCTTTTCTCTGAAGTTTATATAATTTAGCACTCACTTAGCCACTCCTGCTTTCCTTTGACTAATGTTTGTATGATGTATATTTTCACCCTTATACTTTCAACTTGCCTGTGTTGTCATACATAAAATTAGTATCCTGTAGACAACAAGTAGTTGAGCCATGGTTTTTAATCCAGTCTACCAGTCTCTGTCTTGTAATTGCTGTATTAAGATCACTTATATCATTTATATAAAAAATAATTAATGATGATATGCTAAGACTTACATATGCCCTTTCCCATTTATGTTCTTTTTACTTTCTTTGTTTTTAAGTGTATCTTTGTATGTTTGTTTTTTTTTTTTATTGGTTGCTTGAGGCATCACATTAAATATGCATAATTATTATCACAGTCAACTAGGGTCATCATTTTATCTGTTCCTGTGAAATACAGAAAACTCATTTCCTTTTATATCCCTTTGTTTCTCCCATTAATAATTGTTTTTAATATCTCCTTTACATGTGTTTGGAATCACAATAGGCAGTGTTATAATTTTTGCTTTAATCATCAAATGTAAATTAGAAAACTCAGGATGAGAAGGAAAACCTGGGGCATTTACCCAGTAAGATATGATCAGCTGAAATGCATATAGCTGAGTACAAAGTTACCTATGTAGCCTTAACTTTGTTACTCATTAGCATTATCTCAGACAGCTCACATTTTCTCTACTTCCTCAATTGTAAAATAATAGTTTACCAAGTCTATTTTACGTATCCATTTCAGTTTTAGGGCTTTATGATTTTATGATGCAGATAAACTTATTAGTACGTTAGTTATTTGTGATAAAACACCAAGAGTCAAAGTCCATCACTAAAAGAATGATAGCCAATTATATTTACCATACTGCTTCATGTTTTACTACACCTGCACTTGACAATTCCTGAGAGTCCTCTGCTACAAACATTCACAACTCACATGCACAGTTGCCTCTTTTTTTTATTTTATTTTTTATTATTTTTTTTTATTTTTTTATTAACATATAATATATTTTTATCCCCAGGGGTACAGGTCTGTGAATCACCAGGCTTACACACTTCACAGCACTCACCAAAGCACATACCCTCCCCAGTGTCCGTAAGCCCACCCCCCTTCTCCCAACCCCCCCGGCCCCCCAGCAACCCTCAGTTTGTTTTGTGAGATTAAGAGTCACTTATGGTTTGTCTCCCTCCCAATCCCATCTTGTTTCATGGGGGCTTAAGGGGACACAGTTGCCTCTTTGACCTTATTATCACTTGAAACTGATCTATTCCCATGACATTAATCTCAGAATAGTCACTGCTACTCCTCTAATTCCACCATTCATTATCCCCAGTTCCACAGAGTTCACATTTTCCTTTTTCATATTGTTAAGGCCCATGATTCTAAACACAATAGAAAAATCACCTAATTACTAATGAATCCCCATAATGTTAAGTAAACAATTTCTGAGAGAAACCCTCAATTGTGTTAATCAACTCTTTTATTTGTCCACAGTCAAATGTCAGTCCACCATCAGACCTGTAAACATGGTCACATTTTTTTTAAAGATTTTATTTATTCATTTGATAGACAGAGATCACAGGTAGGCAGAGAGGCAGGCAGAGAGAGAGGGGGAAGCAGGCTCCCCGCTAAGCGGAGAACCCAATGCAGGGCTCCATCCCAGGACCCTGGGATCATGACCTGAGCTGAAAGCAGAGGCTTTAACCCACTGAGCCAGGCACCCCACATGGTCACATTTTTAATAATTAATGAAGAAAAGTCTTCTTTCTTTTCAGCTTCCACTCCTTACCATGAAACTTCTTAATAGACTGTCATTCAATGCTTGTGTTTCTTATACGTTACTATAAAGTTTTTGTTTTGGATATATGCTCACATCCCTTCCCTGAAATTTAAAACTTCAAAGGTCAAATACTCGATGCCTTATAAATACTAAATTGGAGGATACTGTCTTTCTTCACAAGGCCTTAGCATTTTCAACCACTAGTGCTCCTCAGTTATAGGATTTCCTTTTTCTAAGAAGCATTGCATTTTTATCTCCAGAGTTCTATTTTTTTCTTTTTTTCCCCTGATTGCACTTAACATCTCTGTGTGTGCTGGGGGTGGGAGTGGGTAATGTCATTAGGTGAGAGACTTGAATAATTATTTCTATGCTGATCACTGCCAAATTCTTAGCTCTGACCAGGTTTCTAGAACTATATATTTTAACTGCATAATTAATTTTCACACACAAATGTCCTACAGGCCTTTCAAATACAACACACCCAATCTGTAGTTCCTTTCCCTAGTTAGCGGTTTCTCCTGTAATTACTTTTTTCTGTAACCTTCCACCCATCCAGTTATTTTTTAATTTTCCCGTTCTTCACTACAAATTATTTCCCAAAAATCCTTTAAATATACCATCTTAATATGTCAAATCCCATTCCATGTCCATTCCCAACCTGGGGGAGGGGGGGTGGACAAAAACAACAAAACAAAGCAAAACACACACACACACATACAAGCAAACAAAAAGGAAAATGAACTAAAAATTAAGGTAAGTTATCCTTAGAAATATGAAGATAGTCATGATTAATTGTGTTAGAGAAGTTAGGTAAGAAGAATAGGGTTAAAGGAGATATTAATAAATTGTCCAGTGCTGTAGAGAGGAAAAATAAGTTAAAGACAGTGTATTTGTACTGGTTTTGAGAATGAGGCTATTAGTCACATTTAGAGATGGGTGGCAGATTAACAAGTAAAAGCAATGAGTGTTGACTATTCTATTTGTGGCTTTTGGATCATGATCATAAGGATGAGAGAGCTGGACATGGAATTAAGACCACACCTGATAAATTCAGTTCCAAACAGTAGGAGAAAACATCTACCAAGATAGGCAAAAAGGAGGTAAACATTTATATCAATAAGAGTTAATAAATAAAAAAATTTAAAAATGAAAAATAAAATAAAATTTAAAAGAGTTAATAAATAAAAATTACTAATAGCTTCCATTTTTAGTGCTTGCTTTGTGCCAGGCCCAGTGCTTTACTTATACTTTGTCAATTAATAAGTTTTACAAAAATCCTATGTGGTAGGCTTTATTATTTATTGGAACAAAACCTTGCCTAAAGTTTCCTAAGTAGTAAAACAGAAAATAACACTGAGTTGCTTTTGTCTTCCATTATAAACAGCTTCACGTTGGAGGTAATGTACATTGTCCCATAATAACATAACAAAAAGTTTTAAAACTCCTGACTTGAAAGTTATGATATACACAGGTAAACTACAAGTGGAAAATAATTATTTATAAAGAACACTTTTTTAAAACATTTATTTATTTGTTTGTTTGTTTTAAGAGAGAGAGTGAGTTGGGGCAGTGAGAGGGGCAGAGGGCAAGAGAGAGTATTAAGCAGACTCCCCACTGAAGGCAGAACCTGACATCTGGTTTGATTTCAGGACCCTGAAATCAGGACCTGAGCCAAAACCAAAAGTCCAGCGTTAACCTACTGAGCCACCCAGGCACCCCAGAGCACTTTCTAAATGTGAAATCAGGGGTTAGGTTTTAGGAACAGAATATCCTGAATTTGACACAATGTACTTTTAGGATACTTCAAAATGTTAGGATTAACATTTTGTCAGGGGCGGGACTAGGGGTAGGTAAATAAAATAGACCTAATGCAAAATTTAATAAAGCATTTTTAGGTTCATGCAAGTGCAGGGTCAGCATTCAGTTTGGAGGCTGGATGCTTCCTTAGGTTTTGTGTCATATGCACTTTGCTTGCCTCACCCCAGTCTTGGCACTGCCATTTGGTAAATTTAATAATATGCTTTAAAAATCTTACAAAATGTATTGCAGTATAGAAATTAGAAACAACAGCTAAGGCAGAAGAATGTTATATGCTCATAGACTGTAAGATTGTATTATTTCATCATCAAGCTGTATGTAGTATAATTCAATTTAAAATATTAATTAGCCAAGGTGAGAATGATTAAACAATTCAGAGTATATATTGTATGATATAATTTATAGCCATTAAAGGTATATTTAAGGGGCGTCTGGGTGGCTCAGTGGGTTAAGCCGCTGCCTTCGGCTCAGGTCATGATCTCAGAGTCCTGGGATCGAGCCCCGCATCGGGCTCTCTGCTCAGCCGGGAGCCTGCTTCCTCCTCTCTCTCTGCCTGCCTCTCTGCCTGCTTGTGATCTCTGTCTGTCAAATAAATAAATAAAATCTTTAAAAAAAATAAATAAAGGTATATTTAAGTGATTTTAAAGATATTGCAAAAGAAGCAGTATATTATCAGCAAAAAAAGGAAGTTCTAAATGGAATTTATTATATGATCCAAATTATATAATATACATTCATGTAAAGATATATACATATGTGTGTATTAAAGAAAGCCAGAAGGAAATATATCAAAATATAAGCATTTAATTTTGATTTGTGATCTTAGTTGTTATTTAAATATTTCATTTTATATTTTCCTATATATCCAACATTTTCTTTAATAATCCTAGATTAAGAAGAAAAAAATACTTTTAACAGCATGTGTTTATTGAACATCTGCTGTGCTCCAAGTGTAAAATAATTGGGAATTAAAGATAAATTTAAAAAGTAGATCCAGCTTTCTTCAAATCCCACTGTTTGTTAGAGGAGATATATTACACACACACAATTAGATGTGTAATATAGTAGATTCTGTGGTATAGGGAAGAAAAACTGTCTACGTGATAAATATTTAGTCCTTAATGAAATAGTGTGAAATAACTAGTGTGAAAATAAAATGAATTGTGTGGAATTGCTAGACCCAAAGTATATTTTACTCTCCTTTCTTCTAAGTCATTCTTTACTAGAAGCAGTATTCACCTCTAGAAAGTGATCAGTTGATGCTTAGACTTTTATGTGTGCTTTTCCATGCAGCAATGAATGACTGATGAAAAAAGAGGAACTAACAGGTTGAATATCTAGTTAATAATCACTGTAAAGTTATCACTAGGCATTGAAAGGATATAATCTTCATTCACTTTCATTTGTGTGCATGTCTTAAGGTATCAATAAATTCTGGTATCTTTTGCTGAGCAAAAATTTATATTGATATATGAACATTATACCCTTTATGTTTTGTACATTATATCCTTTTTAGTAAGCTTACATTTAAGTATATTTTCTGTTAATGCTATGAAAGACAATAATAGATGTTTTCAGTTACTATTAATTCCATTAATCCATTAATTTGTTACTCTGCTAGGATGATAAACCTGCTTTATTTGACTTCAATAGTTACAAAGTTTTATAATTGACATGTTTTGTACTTGAGTTTTCACTATTTTTCGGCTATACCTATTATTTTACCTTACTCCATATACAACCTCAACAAATGGAAGGATTCTTTGCTCTGACAGTTCTTTTTACTATTAAGTTTTCCACATTTAATTGTTCCTAAAACTTTCAACAAATACTTGCCACAGTTAAGAGCCAAGTGCCTTTCTTCTGTCTTTGCCTCTTTCCTTCTGTAGTTGCCCATAATTCTAAATAGCTACTTGAAAATTACATTTCATGGGCAAAACAACTGAAACATTAAAAATACCAATGATCAGGTGTCTGGGTGGCTTAGTTGTTTAAAAATACCAGTGACTGCCAAGGACTGAGGGTGGGGGAAATGAAGAATGAATAAGTGAAGCACAGGGCAGTTTTAGGCAGTGAAACCATTCTGTATAGCGCTATAATGGTGCATGTGTAAGTTTCCTAGAGCTGCCATATAAGTTACCCCAAACTGAGTAGCTTTAGAACAATGTATTGTCTCACAGTTCTGGAGGCTAGAACTCTGTCAGGGAGAGTTCCTTTTGAGAACTATGAGGGAGAATTTATTCCATGTCCTGTCCTAGCTTCTGGTGGTTTGCTATGGATCTTTGCAATCTGGCTTATAGATGCATCACCTTGATCTTTGCCTCATCTTCACATGGTGTCTTCTTGTGTGTGCCTTTGTATTCAAATTTTCTGTGACAGTAGTCATATTGGATTAGGGGCCACGCTAATGACCTTATTTTACTTATTATCTCTGTAAAGACTATATCTCAAATAAGGTCAGATTCTGAGGTTCACGAAGGTTAGGATTCAAGCATATATTTGGAGGGTGGGACACAATAGAAACCATAAGTATATGGGTATATTATTCATATGCTAGAACCCATGGAACTATGCAGCACAAAGATAGCACTTAAGTATGCAAATTAAAAAAAAAATTAGGAGATCAGGAGGCCCTAAGAGGCCCATTCAGCCTCCTACTGTATGAGGTGGGGCAAAATGTACTAACCCAAGTAATTTTGGAAATGAATGGAGTTGTAAGGCTAAAGACAAAAGGAACTGCACATAAGCACTAGTATGTACTAGTTGATCAAGTTTTTTTCGTTTTTTTGTTTTGTTTTTTGGTTGTTTTTTTTTTTTTTTTTTGGTTTGTGGTTTTTGGGGTTTTTTTTGTTTGTTTGTTTGTTTGTTTATTTGCCACAGAGGTACAGGTTAGCTATCTGATATTGCTATACATGTATACTAGAATTCAATTAGTAAGTACATAGTGGATGATGGGAACCAGGTTTATCACTGTTGGAGTGGGACGAGGGCTATTCATGGGGTAATGATTAGATTGATGTCAATAGTGAGAACTTGAGTTTAACTAAGTTAATAGATGGTTACATATAGAAATACTCAAATATATGTGTATATACAAGGGGTAGTATGCAAAGGTATATTTATTTACTCTTTCAGTTTGGGAGGGCCTAGAAGAAATGGCATCCCAGTAGCACTGAGCATAATTAGAATTCAGACACTGGTTTCTAATACCATTTACTACTAAAAGGAACCAGGACTCCTTACAGAAAAGATTGATTCTCAGACGCAGACTGTGGCAGGAAATATATAAGATGAGACTCTAGCATTGTGTTCCTGCTCTCGCTGTCTCTCTCCTTGTCAAATAAATAAACGTTTTTTTTTAGAAAGGGGGTAGGTGGGTGGCGTGCCTGGATGGCTCAGTCACTAAGATGAGCATTTAGTAGGAGTATCTTACAGTGCTAATTAAAGAAGCATGGGGTGAGATTATGGACATTGGGGAGGGTATGTGCTTTGGTGAGTGCTGTGAAGTGTGTAAACCTGGTGATTCACAGACCTGTACCCCTGGGGATAAAAATATATGTTTATAAAAAATTAAAAATTAAATAAAAAATAAAAAATAAATACCATTAATGGAGGCAAATCAAAGGGTACAGGAGCCAAGTAAAGATTTGAGCAACAAAGTATAGTACTGGATTATGAAAAAAAGTATAAAATATATATCCTTGATTCTATACTGATATAAATAAATGTTGAATACATTAATAAATGGTCAAGGGCAAATCTTCTGTGAAGAAGAATTTAGAACAAATTATGTAGAAACTTTATCTTAAAGGAGTGGGAATATAACTCCTTACTCCTTAAGCATAAGCTGCATAGAGTGCATGATCCAGAAAGGGGAAATAAAAGGTTATAGAGGAGAGACCTGACAGTAGTGGATGGTGAGAACCAGCTGATCAAAAGCGACATCAGCAATCATAAATCATGTTAATTGTACCCTTGATATGATTAGATGAACATAGGACTTTATTTCTGTGAACTTCTTCCCAAAATTCCATTAAAAAATTACATCCCACTTTACAAATATAAGCAAATTTTACTTTCTATAATTAGTAAAAATATTAATAACAATAATTGAAATCTAAATAAGAACTTAGAGTGCATTATAGACTTTGTGTCTCTTCTCCAAATTTATATGTTGAAGCCCTAATCCCTAGTGTGTTGGTACTTAGAAATGGAGGCTTTGGGAAGTAGTTGGGTTTAGACGAGGTCATGAGTATAGTTTTTATAATAGTATTATTGTCTTTATAAGCAGGGGAAGAGAGAGATGAAGTCTTTATCTCTTCACCCTGTGAGGACATGCTGAGAGGGCAGCCAGCCATCTGAGGGCTAGGAAGAGGACCTTCACTAGGAAGTAAAACTGCTTAGTACCTTGATCATAGACTTTTCAGCCTTCAGAACTCTGAGAAATAAATGCTGTTTGAGTCATTCAGTATATGGTATTTTGTTATACTGTTAGCTATTTTGTTAGTTAGCAACCCAAGCTAGCTAAGACAGAATGATTATAGTGCTTCACATATGGTTCTAAGCATTATACATATATTTTGTATTATAATAAAATGATTCATTCAATATTTACAGGGTTCTTATGAGGCAGACTTTATTATGATTCTGTTATGATCCTCTGCCTAGAGTCTCACAGAAGCTGTTGATCTGTCTTTTGAACTCGGGCATCTGATCTCAGTCTGTGTGCTTAACAACTCTGGAATGCTGTTTCTCGACTATTTCTGAAAAATAATGGTAATCATACATTTGTGTGTGTGTGTGTGTGTATGGGTGAGAGAGAGAGAGAGCACTCTGAATCTGCTATATATCTAGGACAAAGAATAGAATGCACCTGAAAAATCATTTTGAAACTTTTGCTGGTTGGTAGAAAACAGAATTACTATTTGCCAGTAGGAACAAAAATATCCCAGTGGTCTTGCAAACTCTATCATTGCTTTATTCTCTAAATACAAAGATGGCCATCAAAGTGCTCTTTCCAGTGAATTCATGCTACCTCCTTTAGTAGGGAAAAGCTAACTACATTATACTTCTTTTGAAGATGGAATTCAGTTCTTATATAATGGATCTTTGTCATTCACAGATTCTATATATGAGTTCACCTGTTCACTAAAATTTACTTGTAAATCCAAAAATAATTTTTGAGGCATCTTCTGGAGGTAATTGCTGGACATGTGCAACACAGCTAAAAATGTACGTATTTCCAGTTGAGGTCAAATACTGCAACACTGCCTGGGTTCAGTTCCCATTGAGAGATGACCAGAGGATGAAATAGTAGGTAGCAGTACAGTATAATGCAGGAAGCTCCAGCTCTGGTGCCAGTTGGATTGGATTTAGATCCCAACTCTCACCTGTTAATGAGGCAGTCTCAAGCAATCCTTGAAGATTTCTGAACCTCGTTTTCTCTTTTGTAAAATTAAGAAATTAGAATCAACCAGAATGAGCTGTTTTTAGAATTTATTATTGTTTATATGAGATATGTGTGTGTGAAGTATGCATGTATGTACAATGCATATACATTTCTGTGTATTTCCCCTAGGAGCAAAGTTCAATATTTACTAACTCAGTGTTCTTTCAATCTTTATAGAACATAACTACTTGGAATAACAAGAAAAGACTGTAATTTTGAATGTCTTGCATGCCAGAAAGTCTGCTAAATATTAAAATGTTCATAATCTCTAATGACAGAGAGCTTATAATCAAGTGGAAAAGTTAATATTTTTAGCTTGAGATTTTTTTTCTTTTAATCTGAAGTCAAAGGAGATAAAACCCAGCCCTATCTAGGACTTCTGAAACTTGCATAAGGACATTCTTTTACTGATTCATCTGACTGCTTCCTTACTAGTAAGATGAGGTGTGGAAGCAGGCTAATCAATAATTCTAATTTTATAATCAACCTATTTTTACTATTCTTAATCCAGTTGCCAAAGAAAGCCTTTAGAATGTGTCCTTCCTTTCTGTTTTATGACTTCCAAAATATCCATAGCCCATAGTTAGTGACGGTGTGCCTTGTACTTTTATTGACCTCGGGCACTAACTAAAATAACTTATTTTCTTATGACCAGGTGCCTATGGTTATTATATTAGCGATGCCTCTTTCTTACTTAATATACTTGTACTTATGTTTTTGGTATCAAATAACACAAACATCTAAGTTAATTTTCCTATTATTTTTAATCTCAGTAGATAATATTGAAATGTCAAGAGAGCCACTACAGTCTTGTTAGTGAGTTTAAGTGGCTTTTAATTAGTTTTAGTGCTAATTTTTTTAATGAATTGATACTTTATGACTACTCTACTCTTAAAATTATGTCAATTTCTACTCCCTGAAATGGAAACAAGAGCATTAAGTTCAGATAACATATTTTTGAGTAAGGTACACAGTGGCATCCCAAAATAGATTAAGATATGATGTAAGTTTAACAGAATTAATCTATCATGAGTGCAGATAAGAAAAATTTACAAATTGAGACAGAAAGTATGGTATAAGTCAGCTCTAGTCCTTCTCTTATTCACAAAAACACTACCCAATTCTAAACTCCTGTCATTTCAGTATATCTCTTTTGAAATTATCAGTTTATGTCATCCCCTTTAGGCCAAATTTTAAACACTTTTCCAATTCACTTTAGTCTAATCTCAATAGTAGAATCTCTTTTGTATTGACTAAGGAAAGCTCTTCCAGTCTAGTTCTATCCCAGAAACCTCCAAACCTTAGTCTAGTCTCTCCAAATTGGTGGAATTGGCTGAAACAAACCAATATCCCCAGCTAGTTTCAGAATCTATTCCACTGTCCATTTCCTCAACATTTGCCCATCTTCTTTGCCCAGCATCATTTCTTAAGTCTTTTTCAGTTATTCAGACTCTTCTCAGAATGATTTACTTGTCAGATAGATAGGTCCTAAAATTGAGAGACAGGCAACTATTGGAACAAGGTCCACTTAACAATATCACTATCAACAGAAGCAACAGGTAAAGACCTTCAGGTTTCTGCTATAGAATTCTTATCTATCCATCAGGGGCCAGGAATGGCTTGAGTAAACTTAACAAAAACTGTTAGAGACGTTAAACTACCTCTTGAGTATTAATTTCTCAAAAGGCGTCGCTAGACTCATGAAAATGATACTCATGAAAGTTAGGGACACCAGCCAGGTATTTACATATGATCACAGCGTTGGTCACGAGTATATCCTTTTATAGTACTTTTAGTTCAGGCTCATTACAGCACTAACATTTCTTCAAAACTTCTTTATAGCTTTTCTTATGTCTACATCCTCAAAATATACTTACAAGGAAACAGAATTTATTTTTTATTTATAATTTTTTATTTTTTATAAACATATATTTTTATCCCCAGGGGTACAGGTCTGTGAATCACCAGGTTTACACACTTCACAGCACTCACCAAAGCACATACCCTCTCCAATGTCCATAATCCCACCCCCATCTCCCAACCCCCCTCC
>NC_081558.1:129913656-129989993 GCF_022355385.1 Mustela nigripes | reverse complement strand
GCCGAGAGCCCAGGGCCCCACTCCTCAGTGTGCCCTCAGAGAACAGCGCCCATTTACTCCCGTCTGCCTGACCTCCGGCTGCGCTCCGAGCTCACCGAGCCTGTGACCCGTTCAAGGTAACACCGAGCTGTGATCTTACTGTTGGCTCTGTTTCTGTAGCCGGCTTTCCCGTTCCAATACCCGCAAGCTCTGCTACACTCTGACACCCCCGATCTGTGACCCTGCGGGACCTGAGGCCACGCTGACGCCGCGTGGGCTTCGCCCCGGTTTAGCCTCTGGAGCGATGTCCCTCAGCGGAACAGACTTTTAAAAGTCCTGATTTTGTGCTCCGTTGCTCTGCCGCTTGCCGGGAGCCGGCCCCTCCCCCCGGTGTCTATCTTCCTGTCACTTTGGATTCACATCTCCGCCGGTCCTACCTTTCAGAAAGTGGTTGTTTTTCTGTTTCCAGAATTGCTGTTCTTCTTTTCGATCTGCGGATGGTTTTTCAGGTGTTTGCAATCTTTAGATAAGCTATCTAGCTGATCTCCGGCTAGCTGAAGTAGTCTCAGCCTGCTACTTCTCCCCGCCATCTTCTTAAGGGTTTTTAAGCAGGAAAGAAACTGATTAGAATTTCTTTTAAAGTTATTAGTTTTGCTGCTGTCATAAAGGCGTTTAATGGGTTTAGTATCAAAAGTGAATATGGTTAGAATAAATATTGGTATAGTTCAGGAATAAATTATAATGGCTTAACAAATAGTTTCTTAGAGATGGAGAGAAGTAATTCCAGAAATATTTGGGATATAAAATCAATAAGCTCTCTTATTCCTGTCATGGATTCCTGATACTATACTTAAATCATTCTGACCAAATCTGATTATATAAGAAACTCCTCAACAGAGATAACTGTATAAGATATTCTGCAGATGGCTAATATTTTCCGTTATGAACTTCATGAAGTATTATGCTTACTATTTTTATTTTAAAGGCCTCTAAGTTCTTAAGAGCAGAATATTGCTGACTTTGCAGATTTATTGAAGAAGTCAGTATTTTTTTATTGAAATTATTAGAGTATGTGCAGAATTGGGAGAGCTGTGATAGCAACCTGGAAGACTGGAAAAAACTGCCAACTGTACTCACCGTAATCTCAGCCAGTGTCTCATAGCAGCATAAGTAGTAGGTCTTTTCCTACTGCTCATAAAAGGCTACATGGAAACAGTGATTATTAATCAGTGCAGAGATAAAGATGGAAGTACCACCAAATTCAAGGAGCTGGAGTCTATTTTCATAAAATGTGGTTAGATGAATATTTTAAACCATGATGATATGAGATTCTTTTTTCTTGCAAAAGAAGTGCGTAATGATTTCAGATGCAGTTGTTTGAACAAGTCAGCGTTTTTCCAAATCAAGAATGCTTTTTTAAAAATTGCAATAGTTTGAATAATTATAGCTATGCCATTAAGGGATTCAGCAGCTAAGGACTTTTAAGTGTAGAATTGTGGTTAATCTTTTCCTTCAAATAATTTACAGACTTTGCTGTTCTACAAACTTAATAGTTGATTTAAGCTTAATAGAGACAGAAACTGAAATGAGCTGTGAACAGGGAGCTAAAACTATGCTCTTTGGCTTTCCAAGAAGGTTTTGTTTGAGGCTGACTTGGAAAGGACATCAGATTAGATACCACATGACTGACTAACAGTAATCTTAACTTCTTCTTCATTGCTGTTGTCTGTTCTGTCTATATCAATAGTTTTTAATACCTTAAAATAACCTCACATGTATAAGTCACATCTCCCAAAAGTAGTCTGTCATTTCCTTGAGATCATACAGTTTTGTATTTATGATAGCTTGCCTTCAAGCAGTGGATGCACAACAACTCTATGCAAAATACAGTACCAAAAGTTCTTGTCAATATTTCACCAGCTTTTCAACAAGTAACTTTGCATCATTCCTAGGACATACCTAAAAGTCACAATTTAAAAATCATTTAAGAGATATCATGTTACATTGTTCATTCATAAAATTCCTGCCCCTCTGTTGCCTGTGTTACAGCGGGTTTAAAATTTAAAGTGATAGAATTCAATTCTTCACAAAAATGTGGGTGGGGAGGGTTACTGGAACAGAAACAGGACTATATAACTGAGAAGAATTAAGCAGTAGTATAATAAACAACAGTGTTAAAGTCATTCAAAAATAAGCCTTAAAAATTTTTCTTTTACTTTAAGGAGGAAGCCTGTAGAAACTTACACAGAGAACTTTTGAAGATATTTTTAAATGGCACATACATTATTGAAGGCTCTTCTCCTATCTCAATTCTAACAATATTTAAATTATGAAAACAGTTTATTCTCCACTCAGCACTGTGGTGTCTATGTCTACATTTCAAAAGCAAAGCAAAAAATTGAGACTGTTACTTCAAAGAATACCAGAACAATTAATAACTCTGTGGATAAAAAGGAAGTGAGAATGTTTTTAAACATGTACTTTCTCATCCTTCATATACCTATGCGAGATCAATCTCTATTGGCCTTTCATCTATCCCCAAGGGCTATAGTTAAAGGACAAAATCTACTAATGAGAAACATGGCCTGCATTCTACCATGTTAGTTCTGAGTGAAAACATCATAATTTTCTTAATAGCTTTCCCTTGTTTGTGAATGCTTTAAGGCCTATATATGATTTTCTAATACTTAAAATGCACATACATCCAGAAATAAAATACAAGCATATATAATAAACAAAAGATATACATGAGACCCCATAGAAGAGAGTAAAATATAGGACCATAAACAAGCAAGTGAAGTCAGTTTCAGTATTTTCTGTACTATTAACACTGAAAAATCTGAGTCTCAGAACCTACGTCAATACAATAAAATAATTCTAGGTAATGTGTATAATGCCCAGTGATGCAAGCACTGGAAAAATATAACCAGTTATAAAAGATTATTCATAGATATGAAGAAGTGTGCTCATTTATTTTACTTCCTTCTACTAATTTACATGTACCCACTTCCCATCTAATGAATGGTAGAATCGCTCTAAATTTTTAATATTTTAATGTATATACAGCTAATTTCCTGTTTACGCATACATCAGCACATTCAGTCTGCCTATTTGTTCCTCACTGATGTTCAAAGCACATGTAGAATGAACCCACCACAAGATTAAATATAAAGTATAAAATTCATCAGAGTGGCTTAAAAATCAGAGGGCCTTATAATTGACAGATAGGCTAGATACATGTTGACTCTTGTAAAATTAGGTAATTGGCAAAGTGTGGGTCATCTGGCTATTGCACAACACAAAGAAATTATCGTTTAGCACTATGAATAGATACTGTCCTTTCTCACTTGCAGATGCCTGACTTTTTTTGCTCAACCAGAATTAACTTCTGTTATGTCACTCTGGATGAAACTTATGATAGGATCTAAAATATTTTACCATCCTGCATAGGAAGTTAAGGGCAGTCTCTCATGTTTGGCATGTTAGTCTCACTCTCTAACTTGAAAGGAATGGTTTAAGATGAATAGAGGTAAGGTACATTGTAATTGAACTTTTACAACCTCCTTGGACCTTTTTCAGCATTGTAATCTACTAAATACTTCTATCAAACAAACGCGACTCCTTTTGCTAAATTTTCCAGTCTCTTCCTCAAGATATCCATTCTTACTACTCTGAAGAGAACTAGTTAGGAATGGATTGAACACAGGAAATGATGTTGCTTATAGGATTTTTGGCATCAGATTTCAATATTACACCCAAAATTGAACCAGAAAGAAATTGACAATCTGAGATATCTAGTAACGAGATTGAAGCAGTGATCAAAAATCTCCCAAAAAACAAGAGCCCAGGACCCGACAGATTCCCTGGGGAATTCTACCAAACTTTCAAAGAAGAAATAACACCTATTCTCCTGAAGCTATTTCAAAAAATTGAAGCAGAAGGAAACCTTCCAGACTCTCTGTGAAGCCAGCATTACTCTGATCCCCAAACCAGGCAAAGACCCTACAAAAAAGGAGAATTTCAGACCAATATCACTGATGAATATGGATGCTAAGATTCTTAACAAGATCCTAGCAAACAGGATCCAACAGCACATTAAAAAGATTATCCACCATGACCAGGTGGGATTCATTCCTGGGCTACAAGGATGGTTCAACATTCACAAATCAATCAGTGTGATAGAACAAATTAATAAGAGAAGAACCACATGGTCCTCTCAATTGACACAGAAAAAGCATTTGACAAAATCCAGTATCCGTTCCTGATTAAAACGCTTCAAAGTATAGGGATAGATGGAACATTCCTGAACTTCATCAAATCTATCAATGAAAGACCCACAGCAAATATCATCCTCAATGATGATATCATTGAAAAAGCTCGCAGCCTTCCCATTGAGATCAGGAACACAACAAGGATGCCCTCTCTCACCACTCTTGTTCAACATAGTATTAGAAGTCCTAGCAACAGCAATCAGACAACAAAGAGAAATAAAAGGTATCCAAATTGGTAAAGAAGAAGTCAAACTCGATCTCTTTGCAGATGACATGATTCTTTATATGGAAAACCCAAAAGACTCCTCCCCCAAACTACTAGAACTCATACAACAATTCAGCAACGTAACAGGATACAAAGTCAATGTACAGAAATCAGTGGCTTTCTTATACACTAATAATAAAAATAAAGAAAGGGAAATTAGAGAATCGATTCCATTTACTATAGCACCAAGAACCATAAGATACCTGGGAATAAACCTAACCAAAGAGGTAAAGGATCTGTACTCGAGGAACTACAGAACACTCATGAAAGAAATTGAAGAAGACACAAAAAGATGGAAGACCATTCCATGCTCTTGGATTAGAAGAATAAACATTGTTAAAATGTCTATACTGCCTAGAGCAATCTATATTTATAATGCTATTCCTATCAAAATTCCACTGGTATTCTTCAAAGAGCTGGAGCAAATAATCCTAAAATTTGTATGTAATCAGTAGAGACCCCGAATCACTAAGGAAATGTTGAAAAACAAAAATAAAACGGGGGGGGGGGGGCATCATGTTACCTGATTTCAAGCTTTACTACAAAGCTGTGATCACCAAGACAGCATGGTACTGGCATAAAAACAGACACATAGACCAGTGGAACAGAGTAGAGAGCCCAGATATGGACCCTCAACTCTATGGTCAAATAATCTTCGACAAAACAGGAAAAAATATATAGTGGAAAAAAGACAATCTCTTCAATAAATGGTGCTGGGAAAACTGGGCAGCTATATGTAGAAGAATGAAACTCTACCATTCTCTTACACCGTACACAAAGATAAACTCAAAATGGATAAAAGACCTCAATGTGAGACAGGAATCGATCAGAATCCTAGAGGAGAACATAGGCAGTAATCTCTTCGATATCAGGCACAGCAACTTCTTTCAAGATATGTTTCCAAAGGCAAAGGAAACAAAAGCGAAAATGAACTTTTGGGACTTCATCAAAATCAAAAGCTTCTGCACAGCAAAGGAAACAGTCAAAAAAACAAAAACAAAAACAAAACAAAACAAAACAAAAAAACAAAGAGACAACCCAAGGAATGGGAGAAGATATTTGCAAATGACAGTACAGACAAAAGGTTGATATTCAGGATCTATAAAGAACTCCTCAAACTCAACACACACAAAACAGAGAATCATATGAAAAAATGGGCAGAAGATATGTACAAACACTTCTCCAATGAAGACATACAAATGGCTATCAGATACATGAAAAAAATGTTTATCATCCCTAGCCATCAGGGAGATTAAAACAACAACATTAAAACAACATTGAGATATCACCTTACACCAGTTAGAATAGCCAAAATTAGCAAGACAGGAAACAACATGTGTTGCAGGGGATGTGGAGAAAGGGGAACCCTCTTACACTGTTGGTGGGAATGCAAGTTGGTGCAGTCTCTTTGGAGAACAGTGTGGAAATTCCTCAAGAAATTACAAATAGAACTCCCCTATGACCCTGCAATTGCACTCCTGGATATTTACCCCAAAGATACAGATGTCGTGAAAAGAAGGGCCATCTGTACCCCAATGTTTATAGTAGCAATGGCCACGGTCGCCAAACTGTGGAAAGAACCAAGATGTCCTTCAATGGACAAATGGATAAGAAAGATGTGGTCCATATACACTATGGAGTATTATGCCTCCATCAGAAAGGAAGAATACCCAACTTTTGTAGCAACATGGACGGGACTGGAAGAGATTATGCTGAGTGAAATAAGTCAAGCAAAGATAGTCAATTATCATATGGTTTCACTTATTTGTGGAGCATAACAAATAGCATGGAGGACATGGGGAGTTAGAGAGGAGAAGGGAGTTGGGGGAAATTGGAAGGGGAGGTGAACCATGAGAGACTATGGACTCTGAAAAACAATCTGAGGGTTTTGAAGGGGCAGGGCATGGGAGGTCAGGGTACCAGGTGGTGGGTATTATAGAGGGCACGGATTGCATGGAACACTGGGTTTGGTGCAAAAATAATGAATACTGTTATGCTGAAAATAAATTTTTAAAAAAAGAGTTCATTATTACACAGATGTAGTTTTTCCACTGATAAGTATCTTGATATTCAAAATTACCTATTCTCCCCTCTACTGGGATACATTTCAAACTGCTTGGTATGCATTTAAGCCTTTCTTACTGTGGCCCCAGTTTGCCTTATTAGTATCTTCAGCCATCCCCTCCACTAACGTCTTACATTTTAACATTCCATACCCTCTTATACCTGTGTGGCTTTGCCCAAATTTTATATTACCCTATCAACTTGGTACCTTACAGTGGAGACCTTTGCACTATAGAGTCTCTATTTAGTACCTAATCAGGGTAAAGAAGAATGTGAATGTTATCCACACATCCTTCTGAAGCCCCAAACAAGGCTTGACATTTCCAACTTACACTCTGGTTTGATAGGTCTCTGAAAAAACTCCATAGTGAAAGTGTGGATCCAAACATGAATGCTTCTCTCACTGACATCTTCATAAAAGTTTCTTCGCAACCTGAAACAATATTGAAATTCCTTCCTGATGATAATGATTGCAGTGATAATGATGATGATGGTGATGATGATGATGAACATCATGTAGTGGACATGATCTATTGAATACTTCCTGTGTGGTGGCCATTGATCTAAATGTTTTACATGCATTATTAATAATACTTGCATCTGAAAAAGTCTAAAATGAAACTCATGATTTTCCTTCTAAACATGTTCTCTCCCCTCTTCTAGTCATCCTGTCTCAATACAAGTCACCACCATCCACTCAGTTCTTCAAACCAGAAACCACAGATCATTCTTAATTCTTTTCCTTTTCTTCATGACTCACACCTATTCTGTAATCCTTAGCCTGTTGTTCCTAGCTTCAGCATATGTTTCACATCTACTCCCCTGTGTCTTCACTGCTACCAGCTAATTCAGGTCATCAGTATCTTTAGGATGGAATTTTGAAAATAATAATAATAATAAAAGTGGCACTACTACATGCAACGTGATATCCTGGGTTAGATCCTGGAACAGAAAAGGGACATTAGTGAAAAAACAAAAACAAAAACTGCTGGAACCTAAATAAAGTCTGTAGTTTAGCTAATAATATTATACCAATGTCGGTTTCTTAGTTTTGACATACACCATCACTATGTGAAATGTAAACATTAAGGGAGCCTGAGTGAAGGACGTACAGAAAGTCTCTTTACTATTTATCTGTGCAACTCTTCTGAACATCTAAACTGTCACAAACAAAATTAAAAAAAAAAAAATGTTTTCCTAGCTGCCATCCTGGTCTCCTTCAGTCCATTCTTCTCAGCTGCTGGAGTGATCTTTTAGTAAGATAAATGTGACCATTAAAAGAATTTAGGCATCTCAGAGAGATTGAAACACCCTGTCAAAGATTATATAGGTATTAATGGCTAAATAGGAATTCTCACCCAGCTCTGATGGGTTCGGTGTGTCTTAAGCACTGTATTACTGGGTTTTCTATGTGATGAATTCAGCACTTAACAAAAAGAAGTTGGTGTCTTCCAGCTTTGTACATATCCCATCCATGGTTTAAGATTGGTCTGATTCAAATCCTGAGAAATCTCTGCCAATACCAACTAAACTGAGAGGCCAGAAGAGTGAGAAAAAGTCCTTTATGTTTTCAACTTCAGTCCATTTTCAAAGATTTGAGATAAGGCAGAGTCCAAGATTTTAAGGTATGAGAAAAGATCTTTCTTTGAGTTTTTTTGCAGTAGTCACAACTGCCTTCACTGTAATGGCTTACAGGGATGGACATTCAAAAGGACGCACCAGTAGAACAGTCACTGACATAGCTTCTAAATTCTGAATATGGAGCCTCATTCTTCCCTTTCTTATAATGCAATAGGTAGATCATGAAGACGTCCTTCTAACAGTTAGCGTCATCCCATATTCTACAGTATAGTGGAGAACAGAAACTATTTAAAACCTTCAACAACTTCCAAGCTATATTATCACAGCCTATTTTCTTAGTATTACTACCCAAAAGAAGCTCCAGTATCTCAAGTCCTGTTTTCACAGGGGAAAGACATTCAGCAGTGAGACCTGTTATCTCTGGTTATCTATCTCTTTTGACTTAGCTTTCTATTAAACCATAGTAGCTTTAGTGGACAAAGTTGGACAAAGGGTGAGATTACAAGCTCTAGTAGTCTTTTCTTACCCAGCCATTACTTCATCTGATAACAGCAGGAGGCAGAGGAAGTCTAAATCCCTATAGCACTTATTTAACAAAGATTTGTATTTCTTGGATTTAGATTTTTATGTTTTTCATTTGTTTTAGACACTTATGTCTTTTAAGATGAGAACATAACCATATTGAAGTAATATTGACTCAGAGCAGAATATACATACCACAGTGATAGATCCTTAACTATTTAAAACAAATCTGATCATATCACAATATCGAAACTATAAACAGTCAGAAAGGTACATTTCAGTAGCAGTGCAAAAATTTTTATGTTTCCTAGATATCAGCATTTTATAAAGCTTCAATAAAACTTATAGTTTGTGAGCATTTTTAAGGCATGGGAAAGCTTTTCCTGGGGGTTATTAATAATGATATCTGCTCTCAGTCCAAGATCATGTTTCTACACAGTTGGTTATTCAGAAAAATTCAAGTTTAAATGTTTACTAACTTTTACAGTGAGTCAAGATATGAAACTCCATCCATGTCTCATGTTAATAGCTTTTATAAGTTGTGTATTAACTTTTTAAATATCATTATAGCATTTTTACTAATGGATAATAGTAATGTGATATTGGTACACATATCTATACATATATGAATATTTAACTTTACAATCCCAATACATTAAATAGTCCTGAAATTAATATTCTTATATCTTAATTTTATGTAAGTCTACTTTGTGTTTGAACAATTTATTATCTCTACGTCCCTGACTCTATTGACTAGCAAGAAATTCTTATGTTACATCTTCCAAGACATACTAGACTCCATGCCATTTATTTGCTTTGACAGCAGTTTGAAATTCTTCAATCCTTTTGCACAACTTCTAAAATACTTGAATTATAGTTTAAATGCATTAAAAGATATAAATACAGTTTAGAATCATTTTTTTCTGTAATGGAATTAGAGTTCAAATGCAAGTATGTTTCAAGGACAACATAAAATGTCAACAACAATATACAATTTTAACAAAAAGTTAAACATCCAGGAGAGCTAAGATGTAGCACCACAGTGGCAAGGTTTAGATACCTAAAAAGGACTGAATTTTCATATCAATATCCATAGCTTTAATGAAAATACATTAAGTAGATGCTTATAGTTTATAAAAAACTTATGTCTGTATTGCCTTAAATGTTTCTTACTGGGCTAAATATGCCATCAGTTAAACTCTTATCGGTGACTTTATTGTATCCTTCAGTAAGATAGAGGAGAATATGATTATAGTAGCATTTCAAAATTCAAACTTTAATAAAAACATGGATGATTTTTCTTCTCTTGTTAAAGTCTCTCATCACCTAAGTGAAATGTGGTTAACTATGCATTAAAATTTTGATCTTTCAAGAGAGAAATAATATCTTGTGTATTCATATGATCATCCATGCAACTCTTTACTGATCATCTAATTTTACCTCATGTTTGTCCATAAGATCGGAGTCTAAAATATGGGATTAGAATTAGTCATGTCCTGTCACTTAAAGTGTGAAATCTTATACATTTGGCTAGCATAGAAGAGATAAAAATATTTTAAATTGCTCATCTCTCTGAGGGAAGGTGGTACATCTAATACCTGTATGTATGTCTTGTTTTATTTAATACTCTTGGCTGGATTAACATTCAAATAGAATTTTCATTAAAGTGGTAGAACTCTCACTCACTTAAGCAATTACAACATAGAGAAAATCAACCAAGCCTACTAAATTATTGCTCTTATTTGTAAACATTTAAGCAGCTGAGCATAAGCTTCATTAATACTGTGTCTGCACATAGTACTGGGTATGCTCCTTTTTCTGCTTTGGCCACTCATGAGCAAGATAAAACAAAATTTTGTATCTCCTCCTTTTCTGTTTTCTTCCTTGCTTCCTTCATTCTTTTCTTTCTTTCTTGTTATTTTTCCTCAGAGACATAGTCATAGTAAACATTTTCCTCAATTTAAGTTCCTTAAGGGCAGTATGTATATTATCAATACAGAAATCCAAGGAAAGTAAAAAAGTTACCTTTCTCATCCTGTCACATTTCTTGCCACTCCGAACTCCTCCATCTCTTTTCATCATTTCTCTCAGCTTTTGCAAGAAGTCATAGGCTATACATATTTTAAAACTCCATTCATTAAGTCAACAAGTATTTACCTACTATCTAGTATTACTAATACTATTCCTATTTCTAATAGGAATAAAGGTAGTAGTAATATGGCTATTCTAGAAACAAGATAGGATCCATGAAACTCGGAATTTTGATTGGAGCATATTCTCCATAGCTGTGCAAAAATATGGTCTTAGACAATAAAAGACCTTGAAGACAGTCTGTGTTCTCAAGTGCCTACAATATAATTGAAAAGCCAGGTTCATGGCACTGATGGGCAAAGTGACTGAAGGACACTTAGGGTAAAATATCCCAGCACATCCAAATCAGCATAAACAGTGTGCATAAGTATTTGAGAAAATATTCAGAATATAGTTACTGTATCAACTAAAGTCTTACTGCATGAAGGAGATTTGAAACTTAATTTTGATGCAATGAGAGGTACATATTTTTAGCAAATAAAACAGTAACCCCAGTAATTGTACAAACATAGGAATTAGAAACTGCATATACTACAAGGTGCAACATATTTACTTGATTAACTAAAGATATTTGCTGAGAACAGTAATTTGCAAAGTGATGGTTGTTGAATGGGCATGTCAAAATTACATCAGGAGTTTTTTTTTGTTTTTTTTTTTTGTCTACATATTGTCTTCCTTCTCTCTTCATTTTGTGTTTGCAACATCTCTTTCCATTATTTTGTGATGCCCCTTGCAGTAGGAGTGAAAGCAGAGCTGTGCTTCTTGCAGTTTAACATAGGCAGAGAATAGGTTTTCAGAAAATTCTTCCAGAATCAGTATCTCTACCCTCCCCTTTTTAAGACACAATGATTTATAGAAATGCTAACTTATTTTTTTGAAACGGAGTGGAAGTAGTGAATATGTTTATCTTAGAACATGAGATGAGAAGTGATTTATTGTCCAATTCAAGCCTGGTTCATTTAACAAATAAAACGTTAGCAGCCAGATTTTATATATTGTTCAGCATTCCATACTATCTCCTACAGCATTTTGAACCTTAAATTTAAATATTTTTAAAAATTTAATCTGTAAGAGGAACCTAGGTGGCTCAGTCAGTTGAGTGTCCAATTCTTGATTTCTGCTCAGGTCGTGATTTCAGAGTTGCAGAATCCGGTCCCTTGGGCTCTCACTGAACTGGGCAGAGAGTCTGCTGGAAATTCTCTCTCACTCTCCCTCTGCTTCCCCCATTAGCTCACACACACATGCTATCTTTCTCTCTTTCTCTAACATAAATAAGTAAATCTTTAACATATTATATATTATGCAGTTATGCAGTAACATATTATGCAAACTGTCACTTATTTGATAAACATGTTAGTAAATAGTCCCTAAATATATTCGTGTGTGTGTGTATCCTAGCTATACCCTACATTATCTCCAGAATCACTTTAGCATTGTTTCAGCTATCAGTTATCCACATTTGTAAAGAGAGAAGGGTATATGATCCAAATTAAAGAGCAATTTCAGTATCATTTATACTAGTAAAAGAAAGTTATGTTAAAATGGCCCCAAAATATCTAAGGGATAGCAAAGACTTCTTATTTATATAGGAAGAACTACTGATTTTAAAAAATGATAAAGAAGACTTAGTAATTCCCCTTACACCTTACACAGCTACCCTATGAATTAAGCTGAATGTTTTCATATGCATTGTCACCTCAGTTTATCCTTGTGATTTCTGTTGCATTAGAATTTTTTTTCATGGGTGCCTGGGTGGCTCAGTGGGTTAAGCCTTTGCCTTTGGCTCAGGTCATGATCCCAGGGTCCTAGAATCGAGTTCCACATCAGGCTCTCTGCTTGGCAGGGAGCCTGCTTCCTCCTCTCTCTCTGCCTGCCTCTCTGCCTACTTGTGATCTCTCTCTGTCAAATAAATAAATAAAATCTTAAAAAAAAAAAAAAGAAAGAATTAGTTTCCATTACAGCTGGTTTAGTTACTTTAACATTAAGGTTTGATTCCATGTTCAATGGTTATGTTAACAGATGACAATTGAAGTGGCTTAGAATCATGTTGAAAGATACAGTGGAAATATGAAAGATACATATCCCTACTATGGAATATAAACACTTCCAAAGATAGTGTTAGTGAAAGTTAACGTGAAAGTTAATGTGAAAGTCTTGTTTAAATATCCTCCATCAAGCCTTTATCAGATGGTCTTCAGAAAAGAAGAATATTTTAATTTTTTCCCTTTCTTTTTCATTATCTTTGTTGAGGAAGGTTTTCTGAGGGCAATATGAGTGACTCAGGGGTCTAATTATTCCACAGATGACTTACACCTGTTAGTCTTTTCTGTGCCCACCTCCCTTCTATTGCCAGCTAGACAAGTAAAGCATCTGATGAACTGTTCATTAAAAACAGAGGAACAGATTCCACTTTTGAACCCAAATTAGGTGAAGAAGAGCACAAGTAGGGAAAAAAAAATCCCAATTCAATTTAATGCATATAAAATGTCCAATTTAGATAGAATTTAAGGGTTTCTTTTTTTTGTCCAATTACAGTATATGGTAAATAGTTTACACATTGACAGATTTTTTTGGTTATAAAGTTAGTTACCACAGAACAACAACAACAAAAAGACATTTTAATATAAATAATTTTACCAGAATTCTTTGGGGGGAAAAAAAGCCCTAGAATTTCTGAATAGTCAGAAAGTCTATACTATAAATAAGAAAAAAACACTGAAAATGTGTAGGTTCCGTTCCAGTGATAGGAAGTGGTCTTAATACAAATATTTTACATTTGTATCTTAATTTCAGTTAAACTGGTATTTTGGAAGCCATGGCAAAGAGAGTACTTTGAAAAGAAGGAAAATTAAGGTTTTGAGATTTTATAGATAGGTTCCATATTTTTAAAGCATTTGCTGATTCTCTCCTGATTTCTAGAAGTGGTTCTAGTTTTACTGTTAGGTTCTGACTTTTTCACCAGGCTTATAAATGATTTCACAATGAAGAGATATGTTGAATTATTTTCTCAGCCTAGGTACAAAGATAAGTGAATTGGACATTTTGTCATTGGGTGCAAGGACTCTCATCCATTCCTGATCTTGCGTTGGCACCTAATTTGAGCTCAATAAATGTGCCGTTAGTCACAAGAGTAACTTGGTACTGAGTCAGAAACAGAAGGAGAAGCAGAGCTGTCAGGAACACTGAAAGGAATAGGACCAGGGAGAAGAGAACTTCTTTCTGTTCCTCCACACGATCAGATGACATCTTTGTTTCAGCATCTTTCAGGGCTAACTTTTCCTCCCCAAACTTAGGAAAGTTATGCTCTTCTTTTAAATGCTACCAAAAACGATTATATGGTCTTCTATCATCCTATAAGACTAAAAAATGTGTCAATAGTACACAAGCCCTATATTCATATAGAATACAGTATTGGTAATGTGATACCTGTCATCATCAAGAGAACAATCTGCTAATTATTAAAATTGAATTTAAATAAATTATTTAGGTTTATTTTTACTGGTGATCCTATTTTTTCATGAATATTATTTGGTTTTGATACAATTAAATACACTGCAAACTATCAATTCACTGTACTAATAAACAAGTAGATGGACTGAATATACTAATGAAACATTATGTATGCTGGTCCTTTTTGTCCCTAGGTGGTAATGAGGAAAGTCTCCTTTTTACTAATGTTCATCTCTGTTTTAATGTTTAAACATATCGTAGAGGTTGGGCCAACCATAAATTTATTATAATGCCTTCTTAGAGCAAATATTATCAGAATTGAAGATTCTACCCAAACTATTCCCTCTTCACAACTGATAACTTCTGGTATATACCTGCTTTCCTGATGCAAGAAGTCATTGCCTTCAATTTAGGTGTCATAAAAGTATATTAGAAATGGTTATCTATTTTTATTATTATTACTTTTATACATTTTCAATAAAGGAAGATATTTAAAAGAAATAAATAGGATGATGAATGTCTTAAACAGGACCTTTACTTCTCTTACATTTACTTTTAAGACTTCACTTTTCTATATACCTAGATGAATTACAAAGATCCTGTCAAATTAATAAAGCTACCGAAATTATTTTCTTTTCTTTTTTTTTTTTTATTTTATTTTACCGAAATTATTTTCATCTATAAAATTGATTCTAGAGATAGAAAAATGAAAAAGGAACACTTGTCATGTGACTTGTGTTGCATATTTATAAGAAATCAGTTGTTTTTTTTTATGGTTGGAGACTTAAATATGACTTAAATAATAAAAGGAAACAAATTGAAAGATAAAAGAATTTTAAATTCAGAAATATTAATTACAGTGTTACTTTTTACATGTGAATATTTCCAAAGTGAAGACTCATATAATTTCATCCATCTTCACTTGGCCATGGCTAGACAGAAGCAAGGAAAATAAATGCATAAAACTTAAATTGTTATACATGTGAGAAAAAGTGCATAATTTACATGTAAATATAATTCAGCATATATAAACTATATACATGTATATACAGTGTATATACATATATAATAGTTCTACACACACACATATACACATGATTGCCCAATTACACATGTGTTATTGCTCCTATTACTTTTAAAAGGCATATAGATATTAAACCAGACTTTTATAGGGTAAAATTAGTGATAGTTATTTATAATCTGTTCATCTGAATTTTCAGTTGAGGATTTTGAGCTAAGTATAAATTATAATTATCTATGTTCAGATTAAACTAGCTCAACTCACTTAATTCAAAATGGAGTGTTTTTTATTATCATTTCTTTTCATATTATCTTGACTTGTTACAGTCCTATGTCTCATATTTTGTAAAGCATTTCATTAATGTTTCTTTTGTCATAGCCATTTTACAATATTAATTGGCTCAGACAATATAATTGCACAAGGATAGGACAGTATGAACAATGGATTTACACTAAATGAATCAAAATAATAAGTTGCAATAGTTAAAGAAATTCCTTACGTTTTTTATGTTCTACAATTGCACTACCAAATTTCATAGTGCTAGACACAGATTTCTCTCAGATATCAAGGCTTTAAAACTAACATTCCTAGTTGAGGGGAAAAAATAATTTTAAGCTCAGTCATTAAACTTTCCTTATAATCTCTCTCTGAACATTTTCATCCATACATATACATATATATATACATATATATATGTATATATGTATACATATATACATGCATACATATACATATATATGTATATATGTATACATATATACATGCATACATATACATATATATGTATTTAGTATTTTGTAATTGGAAGAATAATGTAGCTTTTTAAATAAAAACATAAATGCATCCACATAAATAATACTGTATATGATCAATAATACGTTAAAACTGTTACTGTGTCAAACTAATATTTCACTTATAACTATTTTCCACTCACCATCTTTATAGTTAAAGAGACATTGCATTTTATTATTTTCAAATATTATTACTATAATTTGTAGTAAGTAGCAATGAATAATAACAAATTTCTGTCAGATCTGGGTCTGCTTCAGTCAACTTGGCCATCACTATGAGGTGAATTAGCGATCTTTTTCTCAAAAATAATTTTTATCACAACAAAAACATGGAACAAATCCTAATCATAGAAATTATAGTAATACCCTTGGTACTTTCTGAAAACCTATCTGGTATTATAAATTAAAGCTAACTTGAGTAATTCCAATGCACAGCTAAAATAAGGATCCTAGCCAAAGGGGTAGAAAACTCCATGGAAGCAAAAATTTATCTCCTTGCATACAAAATTCCATTCTCATATAAATTTATTTTCACTAAATAAAATTTATTCCTTATTCAAGAGTAAAATTACTACCTATATTTAAGACAAAACAGTCTTACTTTCTGTTTTTAATAAATAAAATATAAACATAATTATCAGGTTATATTATAATTTGATACGATTTATGGACACACATTTTTCAAATGTCAAAAGCACCAGGATCATTAGGGATTGTACTTTAACTTGATTTGTATAATATGCCATGTTATGAATGTGTGTGTGGTTATTAAGGAGATGATGATAACTGTCAGAAGTATCTAGCTTTGCATTTTGGATTTTTATTATGAACATGCTTTCTACCATTCACCAGAGTATTTTATTGAGGAGGAATGGGGACACAATAAATCCCTAGTTTAGAGGGACTCTGTAGATCAGATTTTAAAACACTTAAAGGTGTTTAAAACACTGACTTCCTGTGCTTAAAAAAAAAAAAAAAAAAAGACTTCACTTGTGAAGAAGGGATGGATGATTAGAAGGAATAAGCAAAGTGAGATAACTAGGGAAAAGCTAACTTATGGGAAAGTAAAAAGAGAATAAACCGGAAAAGGAGAATGACACCTATTTAATTGTAAATCTGATCCTCTTGTGTAAGAAAAGCTACATTTCAATATTGTATGTAGAGAAATAGTGAATTAGGTTTTTCTTCATCTGAAGTAATTCCAATGTACTTCAAACAACAAAAGACAGAAAATTTAGGTACAATGTGCCAAATGTAAGATGGCCCTGAATAGTTACATTTTTTATTGATACATGTGTGTTTTTTATTTTATGCATACTCACGGTGATACCCATTTATAATTAAGAGATATATAAATATGTTCTAGACATTCATGGTTTTTTTTAAGTACAATGCCTTTATTTTTATATCAGTAACAGCTTTAGAAGCTGCAAGTTTTTTTTATGAAAAAAAAAAAGTGATGTAAGGCATTGGTGACTTGTGGTGAATTACATTCAACATATAATTTCTACTACGGGCAGCTTGAGAAAACTAATAGAACACTGGCCTCACTGCACAATTCTGCAGCTACAGGGTCTGTCAATCTCTGGAGCTCTGCTACCCTCTACTGGCGAAATGAGATAAGTGCCTGCCTTAAAGCTCCGGTTTCTTTGTATCAGTTTAGTTTCCTCCACAAACAAGATACTGGCACCTTAAAAATCCAATTTTCTTTGGTTTCGCTCACATGTAAATGGATTATAACTTGGATTATTGTCAGATTAACTTTAAACATTATTTTAATATCATACAGAAAGAAAAACTCATTCAGCATCTTCTGTCTTAGTTCAAGCTGACTGGGGCCAGTTATAGTTAGATGGTTGGAAAAAAAAAACAACAGTACTTAAATATAACAATGACAACTTGTACAGATAGCAGGACTCGGACAGTCAAATCGGCTCCAAGGCCTTGGAGTTTGATTGGTGTGTGTGTGCGCGTGTGTAATTTTACTACGTTTTTAAAAAAGAATAGCAATTTCACTTTCCTTTTTCTTTATGTCATTTACTGTCTTAAGGTGCATGGGTCCTTGATTCCTTTATTATCTCCTCTATATAATCTTCTACTTCTTAGAAACCTACTTCTTTATTTTCTCCCAATCACAACCTGCCTAGGAAAACTGGTGCATCGCTGGGTTTTTTAATTTGAAAGTCATAATCCAAGAGAAAAAAACTCAACTACATAAATCAGATTTTTTTTAAGTCCCAGTTGTATCCTGGTATGTGATGGGGTGGTGGGTTATAAGATTTATCAACATCACAGTGCATCAAACTTGTTAATAAACTAGCTCTCTGTATAACAAGTAAAAGAAAGATTTTTTTTTTTTTTTTTTTAATGGGAGCACGAAAGGCATGGCATAGCTGGAGTTTAAGGTTCAAGCTTGGTATCCTCTATATAATGTATTATGTTTTTCAAAAACTTTTTATTAGGAAAGCTATACCAGACGCATAATCACTATACAATGATTAAACATTACCTTTACAATTTATAATCACTGAAATTACAGAATAAATATATGCACATTTCTTTTGAATCTTTGTGTGTGAGAGAGAAAACATTAAAAGTGCTTCCTACAAAGCTGTTAGTGATATATACCCAGTTGCTTTTTTATTTTTTAATATTTTATATATATATATATATATATAAGAAAGTGCAGATGTTCTCCAAAAAATCTTGGCATCAGGATGAAGTGTCACAAAGAGGATGCTCATCCCTAGGTGTGCCTCCAGCTGTTAAACCACCAGGCTTCCACTTCAGTAGGATCCAACCTAGAATATGACTTTTCCCACGGTGGTAGGAGAGAGCTGTACACTAGGGGTGAAGGGAAGATGAAGCTATGAAGAGTAGAGGAATGGATCAAACCCAAAATAATTAGATTGGGTTGAAAAGGAATAGGGAACCTGTGTTTGTGTGCGCATGCACGCGCACACGTGTACATTTGTGTGTGTGTGTTCCTACACCAGAAGGAAAAGGCTGCAGGTTTAGGGACCTAACTGTGTGCAGGGATTTGTGATTAGCGTGTAGGTATGTGTGTGACAGAAAAAAGAGTGGGTGAGAACATTCGAGCAAGACCCGCCCCCTCCCTCCCCATCTTGCAGTTTCCAGGCATGCAGCAAACTGCATTGTTAATACATGTACAGAATCTGTGCCATGATGGGAAGAGGAAAGAAAGCCACAAATATCAATTTGTTTTCCCCCCTCCCTGTCAAACAAAACTACAAATTAAAAAATATATATACTGAAAATAAAAAGACACATTGAGTTTTACTTAATTAGGATCAATACAACGATCCCCAATATACCTTATACATGGCACAGTCAAAGTCTCAAGTTTCAGTATAAAAAAATAATGATAACATTTGCTGGCAAAAGTCTGCGAAGGCACTTCATTGATTAATGATCTGAGTATGGCCCTTCCTCCAAATCACATCTGAGAGGGGAGAGCATACATCTGTATTTTCTAGTTATCATGCGGTTTCAGTGCTGTTCAGGGCAGGGAAGTTTGTGAGAATGGAGTTATTGGGACAAGTGTAAAGGGAGCAAGGAATATATTTCTTTTATTTTCCTTTTCTTTTGGAAAAAAAAAAAGCACTAATTTATTTTTCTTTTACTGTTAGAACCTATATGTTGTCTTCTCCAGGACTTCGAGGTAATCCGGCTTGGTTTGAAGTTTGGCCCTTAACTCGAGGTAATCACTTTTTTGGGTTTGGTGGTCTGTGAAGCCCTTTCCAGCCGAGAAGAGAAGGGTTTCTTTGAGCCTGGCGTCCTGCTGTAAGTCTGGGTACTGCATGCCAGGAGGGTGGACGTGCAGTTCCTTTAATTTGGGCACAGTGCCATAGAGACAATCCACGAATCCCACTGTGCAGGGGGCTGGTTGTGGCCTCTCTCGGTCTAGTAGCATACTGCCACCACCACAGCCTCCCCCAGGAGGAAACAGCACCACCCCGCCATTCTTCTCATGGTGGCGGAACCCAGCCAAGTCTCCCCTGGTTCCTGCAACTACCCCTGAAACTCCACCAACTGCTGGATGGTGAGGGTGATGGTGATTCACCGTCACTATGGTGTTGAGCTGGGAGCTGGACACTGCCAGGGCCCACTCCTTTTCTTTTTCCAGCAAGGTCCGGTAGTTGCTGTGGTTCTCCTTGGGTGTCTCAGCAAACTGCTCACTTCCTAGGAGAACCTCACCTATTCCAGGTGGTTGTGTCCCAGAACCCCCTCGTTCTGCGTTCACTGCCTCCTGGACTGATGAAACAGCCGCCTCCTCCTCCTCTCGAGGCTTATAGATGGGGTTGTTGCACATCTGGGTAACTGGGTGGGGGATGTACTCATAAACGTGGCCCACAGGAGGAGCCTTCTCTGGGGAGGAAAGAGTGGGTCTGCCACCACCTCCACTTCCACCTCCACCACCTCCACCGTCCTCAAAAAGCCGGTGGCATTGCATCTGGATGCCAGTAAGGTCCACACCTTCTTGCCTCTTGCTTCTAAAGGGCAGCTTCTTCCGGCGCCGTCGGAGCACATAGGCAAAGAGGCCTGCAGCTACAAAGACTGCAGAAAAAAAAAGAACCAGCAGGCTGAGAATCAACACAGAAAGTGGCACAGGGCCCCCAGGGGGCGAGAACTCATAAGGTGATGCATTCGTTGGCCCCCCAGTAAGGTGAGAATCTCCAGACTGGGCTGGGGATGCTCCAGCTGGTGGGATGTGCAGCATCTCTGGGCAGAGAACTTCCAGCTCAATCGTGCGTACATCACGATGGGTGAGGTTCTCAGGGCTCCTGCAAAGCACATCACCCACTACACTGACTGAACTGATGGTTTCAATCCACTGTTTGAAGGGGACCAGATCACAGGTACAGTCCCAAGGATTCTCATTGAGGTCTATCTGGACAATGGCATTCAAGTGTTCTAGGACACCAGCCACAGGAAGGTAGAGGAAGTAGTTCTTCCTCAGGTTAAGCCGGGCCAGGGATGTGCCTGCAAACGCATCTGTTGGCAGGGTCCTCAGCAAGTTATTGTTGAGGAATAGCAGCTTCAAGTTGGGCATGAGGCTGAAGGCTGCAGGCTGAATTTCTCGGATGACATTGAACTCAAAGTACAAGTAATGCAAACTCTGTAGGCCTCGGAACATGCCTGGTGTCAGCTTCTCGATATCATTGCCATTGAGAAAGAGACTCTTTAGGTTGGGCAGGTTGATGAAGGCTCCATCCTGGACATAAGAAATACGATTGTTCCCCAGATGCAAGAGATCCAGGGAGGAGAAATTCCAAAAATCAGAACGGTATATTTTCTGAATCAGATTGCTACTCAGGTAAAGTTTCTTGGCATTCAGTGGCCTTGGAAGAAGTTCAGAAATGTTATTAAATCCTCGCTCTTTGCAGTTGACAGTCAAGCCAAGGTCGTTGATGTGTAAATTACATGTACACCCAGTAGGACATATAATGGGAATTGGTGGTCTGGTCTGGTAAGGAGCAATAGGAGGTTGATTTGGACCGGGGTACAAAGCTTGGGATGTGGAAGGTGGCCTTGGTGTTCGGGGCTGTTTTGTGGGCTTCGGCTGTTTATTTGAGGACTTATATTCAACAGAAGAAGCAGTAAAATGGACAGAAGACAACATTGAGGAAGGCTTAGTTGGCCATGCGTTCTCCTTGCTTGATGACAAGTGGGGAATCCCCAAACTAGCCTCCACCTCAGAGTCGGACAACAGGGGACAGAGTTCCGTCTTCCTGATTTCTCGCAGGTCCTTTCCATGGAAGTGGAAAGGGGTCTCACAGGTGATGTCTCCCACCAGGGCGGTGTAAGGAATGCGTTCCAGCCAACTCTTCAATTGCACTATCTCACATGTACAGTTCCAGGGATTTTCTTCCAGCTGGAGCTCCATCAGGCTTCTGCCAATGTGGTCTAACATTCCTCGGTAAAAAAGAACCTTTAACCTGTTTCCACGTAGGTCCAAATGGGTTAAGGAGACAGCCTTAAATAAATTGGTTGGAAGCATGGGAATGAGATTATCATTTAAAATCAGAACCCTCAATTTACTTAGGTTCCGAAATGCCCCACTCTCAATACGTTTAATGACATTGTAATCTGCCTGCAGATATTCCAGACTTTCCAAGCCAAGGAAGGTGTCATTTCTGAAGATGTCTAGTTTGTTTTCATGTAGATATAACCTCTTTAAAATCTTAAGACCATTGAAAGCTCCTGATTGAATGTCCTGCAATGCATTGTTCCCAAGGTTAATGGACACAGCGTTGTTCAAATGAAGAAAACTGTTGGTGTACAATTTCCTCATTGAATTCCTTTGCAGATACAGTTTAAAAGGTCTTGACCAGAACTCAGTAATCTGACTAATATTTGTAAATCCTTTACTGTCACAATGTATATGAAAGAGGCTTTCTTTAACTTCACAGTAGCATGGATCAAAACAGGGCTCATCTATTTCCTCTGAGTCCTCTATCAGGGGAATCGGGGTAGTCCATCCTAGAGCAATTGTGCTTAGAAGAATTATCCACAACATCCTCCCTCTGTGAAGCATCTCAGCTATGGAAGGTTTCATCATTCGTAGTTGCTTACAAAACTGCAACAGAAATAAAGATGCAGATTTTTAGCCTTTACTCATATGCACTATTCTAATTTACTCCTACATTTGGAGCTTTTTTATGAGTGAAACAAAGTTTAGCAGTTGTTGAATTGACACTCAAAATGATCTGTCAATATGCTTAATATGTCTTGTATTTAAACTTGGGTGACTCTGAAATATTGTGCCATGCAATGACATTTTTCTGAACCAAGACATACTTGGTAAAGGGCATATCATACGGACACAAGCAGCCTTCATTGCATCTTACGGCAATCAAAGGACTGGTATACAGTGATGTCTTTTAGATATAGGCATATTCAGTAAAATGGCAGTAATTTGGCCATTTCACCTGTTTGTCTGCTAAAACTTACATTGATATCAGAGGAGCCCATTACAGATCTGATTGGAATTCTGGTGGGAATTTTCTTTAACTATAGGTTTCTACTCATAAAAAGACATAGCATACCAAAAAGTTATTAGTTTAGAGTGTAATGAAGTCTGAACCCATTGCTCTATATCAGATGATATATGAGATGCTTGGTATCTCAGGAAAACTTAAGATTTTGCTTAAGAGATGATCACAGTATACTTAATTATAGTGTATGCTCAGTATCACACTATACCTCCACCCTCTTTTTCCCAAGCACAGATTTTTAACATCTCCTTTAATTAAATAATTTTTACATAGGTGTATCATTTGGCTATTTAAACCCTTTGGAAAGATTAGCCTTTCTAAAGAAGGAGCCCATGCAGTTGTTAGAGTTAAAGATAATGATAGCTTAAGGATGCTGAACCTGGGAGTGTCTGTATCAAAACACTTGCAGAGCTTAGTTTGGAATGTGTGTCTGTGCCTTCAAGATCAACTGAGGAACCCTGTAAAAAGCTGGAATGGCAGGTGGCTGGTTAGAAGAGAGTTGGGTAGTTAAAGGCAAGAAAAGGGTGGAAACCTTGATTCTTACCTGCTGATAAATAATCTATCACATGACTTACATTTCAAAGAAAGACATCATTCTTTTCTAATCAGAAGAAACAAATACTGTGCACTATTGTAATAATACAGAACCTTCTTCTATGGCTCTCTTTCCTTGCTTTATATCATCAGTATATGAAAATGAATACATAAGTAAATTATATTAATGCAGTTTTATTAGATTGCCCTTTCTAAGTCACTGAAATATCAATCAAAATTGAATAATTATTTTTAATCAATAAAAATAAACCAGAATTTTTAGCGTATGCTTTCTCTCCTCACGTAAGATATATACATTAAGGAAATATTTTGCCAAGCCTCTGAAAACAATATGATATAATTTATAAGGAAAGTGAAAAGAATAAATCTTCACATTCAACTTGCATATAATGTACACAGCTGTAAGGATAAGAAGACCCATGAGAATGCAAAGAGAAATCCGCCTCGGGCATGCAATACTCAATTTTTAGAAACAATTAAATGAAAAAAAAAGAGAGAGAGAGAGAGACAGAAGGCAGATGAAGCTACATTGCAGTATCAGTTAGTCTTCCCTGCCTCCCTTATAAAATATTAAAATCTACTTAAGTTCTTTCTTCATCATTTTTTAAATGTTTTTCTTGTTTCTGAGCTCCCTGAGATTTAGGTAAGAAAGGCACCAGATGTCTTTGACTTACCTATTTTGCAGGAGATTTTTTTTTTTTTTAAAGTATTGAACATTGGAAGAAAAAAAAAAAAAAAAGCTTGAGTTTAAGGATTCTCTCCCTCTCCCTCCCTTCCTTTTGCTGAAGCTGAAGCAAAGGGGGATAGAGGGGGTGGGTGGGGGAGACGAAGAGAAAAAATAAAAGCAGCAAGCTTGAGACGTGCTGGGAATGCAATGGGCCTTTCAATGGGCTTCTTTAGGATGCAGAACTGCCGCTTGGCACACTCAATAGAGGAGGGAGGAGAAGGGGCTGCAGCAGGCTTCCAGCTTCGCCGCCGCTGCCGCTGCCGCTGCCGCTGCTGTGGCTGCTCTCTCTGGGTACCAGAAGCACATCATTGGGCACTGGGAGGAAGGGCGGGAGGGAGGCAAAGAGGAAGCCAGGCTCAATCCCAGTGCAGAATCTCGGACTTCTCTTGAGCTGGATTTTTTTTTTTTTTTTTTTTTTTTTTAATGTGTGCTGTAACCCTGGATCCGGCTTTCCACGTCACGAAAATGAGCTCCAAGAAGGGAACGCGCTTAGCTTGGGGTCGGGAGCGAGCACTAGGAAGCCCTGACTGTACAGTTTGTGTGTGTGTGTGTGTGTGTGTGTGTGTGTGTGTGTGTTTAAGGGATGAGAAAAGAAGTGAAGGGGTCCAGATAACAAACTGTCAAAATGAGAAACAATGAAGCAGAGGCCAACCTAAGGAAAGCATTCCTTTGGTGGGGAAGGTAGAGGAGGGAGGACTGTGGACATTTTTTCTTTTCTTTTTATTATAATTATTTTTAACTCTCAAGGAAATCATCTCCTGTTTTGCTTCTCTAGTTTCCAAAGCTCCTGTCCCTAGTGCAGACTGGTTGTAAAGTAAGATTATCCTTCAGAATTATCCTTTCCATAGCATAGACACTCCCCTCCAAAGACAGGGATAAAGGGTAATTCAGATCCCCGAAGAAGAGCTGGATCTAGCTGATTCTGCTTAGGAGTCCCGAGTAAGAGCTCAGGCAGCCTGAGTGACTTGGACCGAGTTTCTCCTGCATTTTGCTTCGATCTCTTTGCACCAGGAATCCTTTTGTTGTGCTGCAGCTCAAAGCCTTCGATTTCCCCTGGATTCAACAGCCATGTGTTTGCTTCCACCTTTTTAAAAACAGAGACAGGCCAACGCAGACCACTTGGTAACAATGGCACATTTCACTTTCTTCTACCGGAAAGACCTCATGGGGATAGGGGGCAGCATTTCAGGGTTTGGATTTTTTTCCTCGACCCTCCCCAACCCCGTTTTTTTGGTCCAAATATTTCTCCGTGATATTTGGGGGAATATAGGGGGTGGTGAGGGTGGGGGTGATTGAGCGAAGACGTTGCAGTGAAGAGGGGCCACCAGATCACAGTTCACAGGAACCCTCTAAGAAGGCTCGACTATAGAACTGGCGGTGCTACCGTGCTACCTACTACGAGGATAGGCAGCTTAGCGGGGAAACTGGAGAGAGGCAAGTGTGTAGCAAAGGAGTCTAGTTAGCGGGGACTGTATGGCATAGATTGCCCTTCGCCACCCCCTCCCCGCACGCCACTCCACACTAATCCTGTAACCAACTCCTGGGGAAGGGAGGGACTTTCTGGTCGCTAAGAACTGGACCGAACCTCAACTGCCCAAGGACTCAAAGTTAGCGGATAGAGATGGCTTTCCCTTAAAACACTTTTTACAAAATCAAATTTTAAAGGGGGGGAAAAAAACCCACTTATCAGTTTTGTACCAGAATGGTACATTATATATACAATATATATATCACTTAATGGAACATAAACGTTCCGTAATAGTCAGTCATAGAAGATTTGCATCACATTTTGCATTTTAAATGACCGCACAAGTGTCCTCCGCTCCCGAGTAGCTAAGATTAGAAACAGCAATCACAGTCTTAGTAAGCAGGAAGGCAAGCTTCTCTAACACTCTACACCCTTAATGTTCCAGACCCACCCTATTTCTCAGGTCGCAACTGAGCCGACCATCACGGATAGCCTGAACTCAGAACCTGAACAATCCCGTCTCCTTCACCAACTGCCAAGCTACCCCCTCCCCCGCCACACACACCACCTTTGGTACCCAACGTGCAAAGGCGGCGACTGTTTCACGGATCATATCGGAACCCATGATGCGATGGAATTGATGGGTAACCGGGATGCTTCTCTGAGCTTCCCGTAACGGTAAATGACCATCACTGCAATCGTCCTCTGTTCTCTTCTTAACTACATCCCCTCAAGTTCTTGATCTGATCCATGTCCTAAAGGCTATCTCACCCCTTTTCTTTTCATTTATCTCAGTATAGCGTGTCTAAGTGATAGGAAGAGCTCCAAAAGTTAGGGGATGGAGGGCCCTGAAGCCCCGGTTTCGCCCGCTTCCTGCTGGGAGCGCCCGGCATCATTTGTCCACGGGGAGGACAAGAAGCCCTTTCTCCCCCACAGTGCCCCCTTCCTCTCTCCCCCACCCCTTTGCCCGATCTCCGAGCCCACTAATCTCTCCATATCTAGGATTAAATATTCCAATATGGAAGCAAAGCGATCACCCCCCCCCCCAGAACAAATAATTAAAATGCTGCATCATTCATTTTCTGAAGAGGTTTGAGCCTTGCACAGATCCCAATCTGCTGTCTCCAGGCGAAACGCACAATGGGTATGTTTAGAAATGGAAAATGATTAAAACCTCAAGCCGTTTTCCTTCTTTTACAGAACGAGTGAGCGACCCACTGGGGGAGGAGCCCTTCGCTCCGACACTTGGCCTGTTTGTTGGAGTTACTTACATTTTCCTCCCCTAGAAAAGGGGTCCAAGGGTATGTTAGTCTCCAGTACCATTCCTTCTACCATTGTCCTTAACAACTAAATGAACCGTTCAATAATGCAACAAACGCCTAGCACCTGTGAACGTACAGAAGCGCCAAACTCTGTACGCTCTACAGTGCACATCCTACCAGCGAGAAATCCTGGTTTCAATTAGGCAAAGTAGGAAAGGATGGCGGCGAGTACCTATCGGTGCAGAGCGCTCTAGATCTCCGAGATCTGCTCCGAGGGGCTGCCCAGCGGGAGGTGCAAACTCTCTGGGAGGCTGAATTGTATCCAACATGCCGTAGCCTTGCAGTTTCTCTTCTTCATGCCACCAACTTTCAGTAAGGCCACCAAATCACGCTTGTAATCCTTTTAAGTGTTTCCACCTTTGAGACTTGAAGGGAAATGGTCGCTGCATACCAATGGGAAAGCCAGGCGCTCACCTAGCTTGACGCCGCCAGTGACAGAGAGCTCCGGACCACAGTTCTATATACCTTCGATGGTAGGCAGGCAGAGGTGTCCTAGGACTGGGTTCTTGAAAAATCTCGGTGCTCTGGATTCACTGTCGAGCTTCGCTGTCCTGAGAGTCCTGGCTCCGTCTCTGGGTTTTTGTTTTTTGTTGTTTTGTTTTGTTTTGTTTTTTGGGTTTTTCTCCCCCCCCCCCCCTTCTCTCTCTCTCTTCCTTGCTTCCTGAAAGGTTGTCACTCAGTGCAATCCCTGCCCAAGGCCTCCTTCGATCAGAGGAGATGGGACTAGCCCTTACCATCTCCGGGTTTCTTTGCTCTTGACCCTTTAGGCAGGTGGGAGTGGGGGTGGGTGGTGTGTAGATGAGAGAAGGGGGTGGGGAGGAGAGGGAAGGAGGCAGGAAGGGGGCGACTAGATCCCAGATCCCAGCATTGGCCAGACGGTGAAGCGGGGGGGGGGGGGGGGGGGGGAGGCGGGGGTAGAGAGAAAAAAAGAGGATACAAATACAACAGTATGGCTGTACACACCAAATTCGACTTGGATTTGGGAGATCTCAGGCAAAGCACGAAGGTGAAGAGATCTTGTTGGCAGAGAGTGAGCCCCCAGACAGCTCACCATTCAAGCACCCTCACTTCTCCAGCGCGAGAGGATGGGGGGGGGGGGGGGGAGGGGGACCGCGGAACGTTTCAGGCCAAGGAGACGCTCGCGGCGGCGGCATCTTTTAAGACTGACCTGCTTTAAAAGTGCCACTTTAATGGCCTAGGAAATAACTGAAATCGGATTACACGTTACTTACCAACGTCTGCACCCAAACTGGGAGGTCCAGATCGGGTTTTAGGAGGCAGTATACGAAACGCCGGGCTGGAACCCTAATGCAAATCCATCAGCTGCTGCCCCCAAATCGCGCACGCAGGCAGCGGCTCTCGGGAGCCCCCAGATCAGCCCATCGCCGGAGCCTCCGCCAGCTTGTGCCCCCTCCCCCCTCCCCGCACCCCCAGCCCCTCCTCCGCGCCAACTGTGTAAATCAGCCGCCGCAGTCCTCTCGCCGCGCATCGCAGGCAAATCCCTGCTTAGGAAGCAAGGAAGCAAGTGATCTCTCTCCCTCCCTCTTTCTTTCTCTTTTTCTCTCGCATTCTCTCTCTCTCCTCTCAATCTCTCTCATCTCATTCTGTCGCTCATCTCATCCCCGCCTCCCCCCAACATTGGTCACAATCTGGCAGCTCTACAAAGAGAAGCCCTGTAAAATTGAGTGGCAGGAAGTCAGCGTTCGGTATCTGTGGATTGACTTTAACTTTTATTTGCAAATGAGAGGTGGCCGTTTGGAAAATTACAGGCCAGGCCCGAGGGGTTTGGGCGGGGTCATCAAATTAAGAGCATCTGAGCTGTATTGATGGGCGGTATCCCTAAACGCCTCCTAGAAGCGGTTTTCAAGTGATTTACAGTGCCCCCCCACACACACACACACCCCGCTTCTTGATACATAGGTGACATTTTGGAAGTACACAGATTTCCTCATCTGTTTACACTGCCAAGAGGGAGGAAAATAAAACTAGAGTGAGGAGAGGTGTGAGGGGCATTTGCTGAAGAGATGTTGGATACCATTTCGTGACAAATTAAATGAGGACACTTGAGCAATTATTGCACCTATGTGAAAGAATTATTACAACATTATAGACCTACTGGAGGCGACCATTACCCCCATTGCAGTCATACTAATGCAGTCATTTACTGCTCCATTCAATCTGCAGTGTAAACCAACGCAGTTCTTTTTAATAGATCCCTTTCATTAGCGACTGCGTTGTGGAGAGGGCAATCTTCCACTAACTTCCAAACTGAATAAGAAGTAGTCCCAGGAATCATCTTTGTATCTCTTGCCATTCCTAACTGAAGTGAATGGAATAAATTGTCCAAGGCAAGCAAAGTTGTGTAGCTAGTATAATGTAGACCTAAACTGACCTCAACCCTATTTGCAAAAGCTCTCAAAGGAGCTAACTCAACCCTTACAAAGAATACTTTTTTTATATATGAAATGTTTTGAGAAACAGGCCTGGAGCTATGATTTTAGCCTATATTTAATGGATTTTTCGGTATACTTTGTTACACCATTGTTACTCTACGTTATATACATATTACACCACAAGACTAGTGTCTGTATTACCTTCATTAAAAGAGAGAAGATGGAACTGGTCATTGTGAAAAACAGGGAACTGTGGGATTCCTTTGGATTTTGTATATAGATTAGCCAAATTCCATATGGCAACTTTGTTGGTTGTGCATAAAGTGAATTTAGATTGCTTTTTAAAATAATATTTCAATTTGTTCTTCACAATAGTCTTCTTTAAGATTATTTAGATTAATAGAATATCTACAGGAATCTAGAAAGTGGTGAAACCAATATGATTTCAAAACATAGGCTTTTATTTATTTTTCTTTTCTTTTCTTTTTTAATTTTATTTATTTATTTGACAGAGAGAGAAAGCAAAGGGAACAGCTGGCTCCCTGCTGAGCAAGGAGTCCAATGCAAACTCCATCCCAGGATCCTGGAATCATGACCTGAAGTGGTAGGAGATACTTAGCTGACTGAGCCACCTAGGCATCCCTTATTTTTTTTTTTTAAACATCTTATTTATCTATTTTTAGAGAGAGATGGAGTGTGAGGTTGGTGAGGTGGTGGGGGAGCAGAGGGAGAGAGAGAATCTCAAGCAAAGTCTGTGCAGAGTCAGAAGCAGGGCTCCATCTCACAACCCTGAGATCATGACCCCTGCCAAAATAAAAAATCAGTTGCTTAACCTACTGAGCCACCCAGGCACCCCCCTATACTTTAAATATTGTTTTCCAGATCTGGCACACATTTCAAACCTTCCTCAGTATTTTCTCAGATAATAAATGCTTCTATGTGAAGCATAAGTGGAGATATGGATAAGGAGAGAATGTTTGTCTTGGGTTTTTCACTTACAAGTTCTCCAAATTGAGTTTAAAAAGATAAATTCAAGAAAGTTTGTGGAAAAGGTCCATCCCTATAACAAATCAGTCTGATTTAGGAGAGCCTGAGCTACATCAGTAGGCTGATGAGTCATAGAGATGTTTCTGGCCTTTTCAGGTGGTTGCTCAATTCGAGGAGAATCACTCCTGAGTATACCATATTCTACGTGGGCAAGTGTGAAATCACACACATGCCCCTGAGCCTCAAGGCTGGAGGATATTAGAGTAACCCTGGAAGAAATCAGGCAACGTCATTCTTAAAATAGCTGAATCTCTTTAACCTTTTGGAGGTTTTTTCATTTTATTTGATTTTCAAGGTTATTTCTTGATAAGAGAACTCTGAATGTGTTAATATATTTACTCTGAGCAGATTTTGTTATAGACTAATGGTCTGGGGAGCTACAGAAGATTGAACAGCTGACATAAATATTTCAGGTCAGACAAAAATGCTGTGGGGTAAGCGTGGCGAACCTTTGAGCTATTCTTTGTTATGACTTTTTAGTGCATTCCACAGAAGTATTTATGTACATACCCATAGTTTTATTTTAATCAAATAATTTATATTTCAAAAAGAAAGAGCTGTCATTAAAGAACTGTGTTTTTTATTGATGATACATAATGGATAAAAGGAAAACATAGAAATAACATACACAATGTAAAATATGTTTATATTGCTGATATATATCATATCTATCTATCTATATGTATATAAATTTGGTTCCAAGGACAGCAGTATTTTTCAATTTCCTTTTAATTTTTCTGTTGTTTTCAGAGATAGAGAGAGATAGTAGTATTAAAGTGAAAAAAAAGTAGACATATTTTTCTTATCTAGCATATATTTTACTCACTCTGATTTAAATAAAATAAATATATCTTTGAAAGATGTAATTCTAAATAAGGCAGTACTAGAGAGTTTGTTTTATAATGGAGCATTCATCCAAGAAAACTCTAAACTCTGCAGTAATTTTTGATTACATGCAGCATATCTAAGTCAACTATATATTGCATTCATCTGCTTTTACACAGGCATTCATGAAGCCTCTCTCTCTATCTCTCTCGTTTTTTTGTGGGTTTTTTTTTTTTTTTTTTTGGCACACACTATTCCAAATAATTTTCAGGGTGACAAACTACATGCTTGATAATTTCAAAAAGCTAATCATATCTTCATTTAGGCAACTTTTGATACCACCTTTGAAACAATTGAAAATGTAGTTACTTACACAATATAATTTTGTAAATGAAAATTTTGTGTACCAAACATTAAGCTAAACAAAAACATGATAAAACAGAAATTAAGTGTTAGCATATATTGAAAGAATTCAAAAGATTGAACAATTCAGACTGAAGGTTACATACTTACATAAGTGTTTATTTGTGTATATCTTCCTATAACTCCATAGAAGAAAGATGTTTGAAAGGTTTTTATTTGTAGAAGCTCATGTTTGTAGAAGTACATGTTTGTAGAAGTTCCAAAGCCATTGGTAACTATGTTTTTTCAAAAGCATCTTGTAAAACATAGAGAATCAACATATTTATAAGTGATACCTGCATTACAACTATTCAATTAGACATTGATCTTTTCCATTTTGTTTTACTAAAATATTTAGAAGCACTTTGTAAGCTTCCACCTAATGAGGACTTAGGTTATCTTTGAAGTAAACATGTATTTTAATCTCAAAGATTAAGTGAACTATTTTAGAACTCTCAGAATTTATCTAGTATGAACAAAGTTTCCAAATTTTAATTTGTAGTTTGGATTAAGCCTAGAAGTTATTGTTTCCTTTATAAGAGATTTTCTAAAATTATTTGAAATTAATAGATTGTAGATATTAAGACTAAAACTACTGAGAAAGGGGCACCTGGATGGCTCAGTAGGTTAAAGCCTCTGCCTTCGGCTCAGGTCACGGTCTCAGGGTTCTGGGATCTAGCCCCACATCGGACTCCCTGCTCAGTGGGGAGCCTGATTCCCCTTCTCTCCCTGCCTGCCTCTCTGATGACTTGTAATCTCTATCAAATAAATAAATAAAATCTTAAAAAAAATACTGAGGAAAAAATCTTCAAAGATCAAGATAAGGGGAAATTAATAAATTTATTTGTTGAAATAAATTAAACTGTTGAATAATACATCAGAAAATGAATAGATATTATATGTAGTGGAAAGAGGTAAATCACATAAGTTTTAGCAGTGAAGGAAATTTTTCTTTTTTAATATATGATAAAGAGAATTAGAATGATTTTATAACATCATAGAATCTCAGAATTAAGAGGAACATGAAAGGTTATCAAGTCCAACCAATTATGATATATCCAAATCCCTGTTTTACTATCCTTTGCCAAATTGTTATATAGACAATGGCTTAATATTGCCTGTGATGTGGAGCTTGGTGCATTTCAGGGCAGCTGATTTTGTTTTGGGACAAATCTAATTGGTAGAACAAATTTCAAGCAAACTTAAACAAATGTTTTATTTCCCGGTAAGTAGTCTTAGTTACTCCCTTGAGGATATGTTTAAAATTCTAAGGTAATGAACTTTCTACTTATTTGAGTTAGGTTTATATTCATGCAGAGAAACTCACCTGTTGGGTAGAAATGTAGAACTAATCTTCAAGAGATGAACAAGGGCTAGAGAAAGAGTCACTTAATTAGAAGGTAATTGAAACTATAGAATTTGTGGTAACTGCTAAAGTGACAAAATGTTAAAGGGCATGATAATGCTTAAAATATTTTAACTAGGTTTCATGGTAATCCTCTTGGAACCATATTTGATTTTCTGTATGTGTCCTCTTAGTCTACTAATTTAAAATTTACTACAGCATTATAGAGGAATAGTATCGGCATCAACTAATAAGGCCAGCAAGCCTAATTAAGTCAAAGGCCAGCAAGCCGTATAAGTCAAATCAAATTTCCTCTGGTCTTTGAATTTTTCAAAACTATTTGAGAACATGAATATGAAATAACTTTTTAAATGAGGCTGATTTCAGTATAAAGCCTGATGAAAAATTTGTTTCTACCAACTATGGGACAAGATAAAAGGCTTTATATGATTGTGTGCTGGAAACCACAGATAATGGAAATATTATGTACAACTTTGAATTTTAAGAATAGAGCAAAAGTGTTATGAAACACTGAATATATATCTGAATGTTAACAATTCTTAAAGTGACTTAAATCCAAAAAAATAAAGTTTCTCTGGATTTGGCTGCCTCCCCTGTATCACTCTGCTGAGTTACTTAGGCATTTAGCTCCTTTTAGCATTTATGTTCTATCTAAATCTCCTTTCACATTTCTATGTTGTTAATTAATGTTTAGTGGTTCCCTTATCTGTAACTTTGTCTTTTGCGTATTAAAATCGTGTGTGTGTGCGCACACGTGTGTTTTTTTTACATTTAGGCATTTAAAGGCAAATATATGTTTCTATGGATGCTAATTTCTTTCCATTCATAGCCAATAAAATATTCTTCTTTAACAAATGAATGGTCTGAATTTTATTTTCTTTAACAGTAGTGTTTTTCAGAATTTTGTGAATGGGAAATGTTTATCACAAATTTTATTTTTAACAAATAGTTTAAATAAAAAGAATAAAATAATTTAATAAACCTATGTGGCACAATTAAGACACCATTCATCCACCATTTTTTAACAATGGCAAAATTATAAAATACTGTAGAACCTACAATGTTATTAATTTATCTATTCAAAAAAATATAAATTATCTTATAGAAATGTGACCAAAAATATAAATTAAAGACAAAGAATATTTGACTATTTGGGGTTGTATTTCAATGTATTTTAATGACCTTAAAATTTTAAAGGGATAGGCTGACCTAAAACTAGTTTGTTTGTTGTTTTTAATTTCTTGTACTCGTTAGATTTATTCATTGAAAGGGTAGTAGCAAAATGTCTCATGTTGTTAAAACAGTGAGGGAGTGTTTGCTAATTTCCCTTCCCTGCCCATTTTGGAAGACTTTATGGTTGATTTTGTAATATTTCACTGGAAATGCCATAAAAATGTAGCCAAAAAGTATTTACACATATAAAAATTATACATACGCATGCATATCTCTGTATGTGTGCGAGTTGGGAAGATAGAAAATTAAAAATTAATGGATTCTTTATAAACTCTTTTGAATTGTTTTGTCTAAAATTGTTTTGTCTGGGGCACCTGGGTGGCTCAGTGGGTTAAGCCGCTGCCTTCGGCTCAGGTTACCATCTCAGAGTCCTGGGATCGAGTCTTGCATTGGGCTCTCTGCTCAGCAGGGAGCCTGCTTCCTCCTCTCTGCCTGCCTCTCTGCCTGCTTGTGATCTCTCTCTGTCAAATAAATAAATAAAATCTTTAAATAAATAAATAAATAAATAAAGTTGTTTTGTCTCAGGGTGCCTGGGTGGCTCAGTGGGTTAAGCCTCTGCTTTTGGCTCAGGTCATGGTCTCAGGTCTTAGATTTAGCCCTGCATCAGGCTCTTTGTTCAGAGGGTAGCCTGCTTTCCCCTCTCTCTCTATGCCTGTCTCTCTGCCTACTTGTGATCTCTGTCTGTCAAATAAATAAATAAAATCTTTTAAATAAATAAATAAATAAAATCGTTTTGTCTCTAAAAGGGGAAGCATACTTAGTTTCAAAGACTCATAGAATAGCAAAATAGTTATCCATAAGATACAAAAATTGAATTATATTTACTTAATTTATATTGGATGAGAATATCCATTAAGTTAGAGACTCTTGAAACATTTATGTCACAGAGCATCAGAAGGATAATCTTTGGGAACTGACTTTTTTGTATGGGTTTAAGCCAGTGTCCTGGAAAAATAATTCTGTTCAACAATTTAACAGCCTGACATCAACTCCCCAATGTGCAAGCACTTTCTACGATTTATAAAAAAGGTAACATGTTTTTAAAATTCTACTACCTTTTAGCTCTTATGCCAAAATATATAAAAAGCCAACATACCCAAGACTTGAATATATTTAACATTCATTAGAGTCTTTGGCAATCTGGTTTAAGGAAAGGGGGGTGGGTTGTTTAAAAAAAAAAAAAGGAAAAGAAAAGAGTTTGCAGTGTTATCTCATGGAAATTCAAGGACTGAAACAAGTACAGCCAGACCTCATGGGGAACATAATCGGAAATTAGGCCACATTTTGTATCTCTCAGGGTCCACATTGTCTCCCTGTCACCTCCCTCACTTCCCATCTGCTCTCTACAGCAGCAAGAATGATTCTTAAAAATGTAAGGCTGGTATTATCTTTTAGTAACCCTCTAGTGGCTTCCCATCTTTCTGGGTAAAAGCTAGTATTCTGTCTGACCCTGTGTAATCTTGCTGCTTGCTCCATAGCTGCCTTCACACCCTATGGCTTGCTTTCTTGCTCCCACTCTATAGCAACCATATCCCCCCCTCTTGCTATTTCCTTGACTCACCAAGCACACACCTATTTCAGAGCCTTTTCATCTACTGTGCACTCTGTCCAGTGTACCCTTTCCACAGTTAGAGCAGGGCTGACTGGCATCTTCACTGCATAATCAAGTATGCGTCCCTGACCTTGCTACCCCAAGCAGCAGTTCCCCCGTTACTTTTAAACTTCATGGCCTGCTTTATTTTTATTCCCAGGGTTTCTCTCCTAATGAAATATAATTTATATGCTTAGGCACTTTTACCATCTATCTCGCACTACAGGAATAAGTTTCATAAGAACAAGCACTTTGTTTTATTCATTGCAGTATTCCTGGCACCTAGAACAGTGGCCCGTACATAATAGGAACTCCATACAAATGTATTAGAGGAATTGAATGAATGAATGTTCTCTCTAATCTCTACTTCTTTTTGAGTCTGCACCATTTTTTCCCCTTGTGCTAAGCTGCTTTCTCTGCACCGGCTAGCTCTCAGCTCATAATTGCTACATAGTCTTTCAGCTGCAGTATTCTCCACCAACTGGCAAGTTCTCTCTTTCACTTGAATTCAAATTCCTGAAAATATAAATGGACAGGCTTATTTTTTTTTTTCCAGTAAGGCCACATAGACCGTAAGTTTCTGGCCAGTCTCTGGATGTATTCTTTTGGGTCAGGTATATATTCATGGTCTAATAAGGCTGAGCCAGTTCACAGCATGGATGATTAGGTGTGAGGAGCTGTGGACAGGCAGCCAGGCAACACAAACACGTCTGGTACACAAAGCCACTGCCTCCATATGGGCACCTGTGCTGTCCTTTGTCCCAACTCCTGCTCATGAGTCTGAGTCTGACATTACTCCTCAGTTCAGGGCATCAAACTTCTGCCTCCGTGTCCTTCCTGACGCAATGACTTTGTTTTTGTTTGTTTGTTTGTTACATATCTTTGTTAGATAGAACTATGCATCTACAAAACGTCTATAATATATCCATATCTCTTTTTTGATCCTAAAGGCAACAAAATTCCCTGGCACTCTTATTCACCCCAGGCTGTTCCATGAATTTGAACTAAAGCTTTTGAATGGTAAGCAAGAAATCCCATGTGGCTGTTAGAGATCCTATTGTGGACACACCCTAAGGTGACCCCCAGTGTGTCCCATCCTTGAATAATCTCATTTTCATAGTTCAGTGTGGATGGAAGCTGTGACTTCTTTATCCACTAGAAAGTGGCAAAGGTTAAAGGATTTTTGAATCCCAAATCGGTGCAATTAGAATCCCAAATCGGTGATTTTGAGTTAATTGGAAGGGAGATTATTCTGATCAGCTTGACTTAATCAGGTGAATGTCCTTAAAAGAGAGATAGTACCCTCCCTAAAATGAAGACACATTCTCTTACCGATCTTTAAGAATCCAAAGAAATGAATTCTTCCTACAACCTGGTTAAATTTGGAAACACATTCTTCCCCAACCAAGTCTCCAGATAAGAACACAGACCAGTGGTTTTGGGATGCACATGCTGCTAGCTGGACTGCACCTTCTGGGCAGCCAAGCAGGCTTAGCTCTTGTCTGGGCCACTGCCATTAATCTGTAGCATGGGTGGTGACAAGAGCAGGAGGGTGCCAGCAATAAAGCAGGGAATAGATGCTTGGTGAGGCCTCAGTTTCAGCAGCGCTTTCTCAGACATGGCCCCAATCAAGTTGGGGATGCCATCGCTTCACTGGTGGCTATTGAAGGGGAGCCTGGGAACAAGGTGAACCTGGCAGAGCTGTTCAAAGGCACAGAGTGCTGTTTGGAAAGCCCAGGGTCTTTAGTCCAGGCTGTTCCAAGACCCACTTGTCAGGGTTTGTGGAGCAGGCTGAGGCTCTGAGGGCCAAGGGGGTTCAGGTGGTAGTATGTCTGAGTATTGATGATGCTTTTGTGACTAAACTGTGGGAACCAGTTCACAATTCAGGAGGCAAGGTTATCCTCTTGGCTGACTCTACTGGGACCTTTGGGAAGGAAACTGATTTGTTACTAGATGATTCATTGGTGGTGTCTTTGGAAATCGCCAGCTCAAAAGGTTCTCCATAGTGGTAGAGGATGGCATAGTGAAGTCTCTGAATGTGGAGAGGGTATAGGTCTCACCTGAAGCCTGGCTCCCAACATCATGCTGCAGCTCTGAGGCCCGGGGCCCAGACATACTACTTCCACCCTTTTCTATTTCACCTGCCCAAACCTGGATGGGGGGCCCCAGGCCAACTTCAACAGGAGCCACCCAATGGGAACCTTGACCAAATTTCTGCAAGAAATATTTCTGGTTTACATTTTTAAAAAAGAAAAAAATAAATAAAAAAGGAAAGAAAGAGAGAGAGAGAAAGAAAGAAAGGAAGGAAAAAGATCACAGCCCAATTGTTACCTAGATTGTAGACTTGTGAGACTGAGCTTACCTAAGCTATGCCTGAACTGCTGACCTATAGGAAGTGTGAGATAGTAAATATGCTTTGTTTACTCCACTAAGATAGTGGTAATTTGTTAACTAGCAATAGAACGCAAACATAAATCCTTGATCCTAGTTTACAGTAACAGAAAAGTACTTAGAATCTCCATGTTATTTTAGTTCCTTAAGACTCATGTGGGATTTTTTTGCTTTCTTTGAGTTTTATATGTTAAATTGTGGGATAGAAAGAATTTACTTTACTTTCTTATTTACTTCCAAGTATACTTTTTGGGGGGATTTACTCTAAAAAAATATTTTTTTTCTCTTGTCTCTGTGTCTTAAGCCTGACTTTAAACCTTCTTTCAGAGGACAACATCTGGCCATCATGCTTTTCCTCCTGCCCTAGCCACATCATCTCTTTTGCATGTAGCATCAACCCCTGTCATTTTCAGCTTTTTATTCTGATGGAGTGTAGACACAGTCTCTTTGGCTGTGAAATTTACTCTATACCTCTCATTTAAAGTCTCACTTTCTTTTCTTGTTTTTGCATGCAAATAGTTATTTTATTTTTTATTAAAATCATTCTATAAATTCTGGAGAGTTTTTACTTAAAGAATGATTTTGTAAGGTCAAAACATTTATGGTGGGAAAAACTATCCCCTGATTTGTCTGTTTGTTACATCTAAATGCTCATGTGCCACATTTTACTTTGTAAAAGTTGGACATATCTGTGTTTGGTCAGTCAGCGTTTAATACCTTATTATTTGTAAATTCTCAAATGCTATTTATTCTGCTTGTAATCTCAAACTGTATATTTGAATATGTTGTCTTTCTAAAATGTTCTATAAACCATAACCACTGTGCAGCATATAAGTCATATAATTTAAGTCAGTTAACTAATATACTTTCATATTTCGGAGTGCTAGGAGTTGAAGGTATAGAGACATAGACATAAAAAATTAACATTCTTTTTAATCCATTCACCACATAATTTTTAGAGACTTTACAAGCTCACAAAAATTATAGTTTGAATTTTCTATTTAAAGAAAAATCTTAATTTTTTTTAGAAAATATTTAATGGTATATGTTTGAAAAGTTAATATATTTACTTATCAAACACATGAAAATAAACAACTGAGATGAAATATTGATGGAATTTTTTTTTCTATGTTTATCCTGCCAGATTCTCAAACACTGATTTGAAATTAAAGTGATTAAGAATTTTTGTTTCCCAAAAGGGCCCCTACTTAGAATATAATCAAGCTCTGGTCCATGGTTGCCTGGAAAAATAAACAATTACTATGGATGGGTCCCTTATTAAATAGTGTCAAATTCAAGTTTTAATTTTAATGGACAGATGAAATTCCAAATCTTTCTGCATGGTGGAAGATAGCAATCACGTTCATTTTGATCTGTAGGGAATAACGAAACATTCAGTAATCACATTTCTAAATGCATATCACAGTAGATAAGCCTTTAAGTGCTCTTTTCAATTAATTAATTAAGCTTATATCTCATTCAGGTATACAAATTATCCTCTTTAAGGGAAAGAAGCTTAGGGAGATATTTAGAAGGAAATTAATTCAAGGAGCTTTTGTTGAAATATTTAAGTCCTATAAACAACTTATCAAATGAACTATAACCGAAGCTATTTTTCTTGTTATCATACTCAAGTCAGTGTAACGCACTGATAAGGAACACACTACACATTTCCAGAGGTACGGTTTGTAATTCTTTAAAGTAGCAGAGCATGTTTAACACACTTGCATTGTGTTAGTTCAGAGGCATAGATTTCTCTTTCGGAATGCTGCCTTTTTATTATATATCAAAATCCCAGAAATTCCTGATAGTATCCAGTGTTAATTATTTTCCTCTGAGATGAGTCAAAAAACAAGAATAATTTGCCATCTCTTGTTATTCATCTGTCAATGAGATCACAGTTTTTACTTTATTGTGAAGTATGAAAGAAATAGAGCATTCCTCGGCAATAAAATGAGGCTTTCTTGCATATTTCTCTTTAAAAATATATATGCATAGGAAAATGTAAATAAAACAGTGTGCTTATTTAACAAAGAATTTGCTGACATTCTTGTTCCACCTACTTGTTCTAAGTTTGCTGCAGCTGCCTCGAGGCGCCTCCAGATGGCGCCCTAGCGCCCGTTCTCTCCGCCCAGCGGCCGACCGGTTGCCTGCTGGTGGGGAGAATGAGCTTGGAGCAGCGGGGCTTAACCCAGCGAGGCTCAGAGGTGGGTTGCTGAAGGACTCGGGGAGGCAGCTGCAACAGGGCATCACTCACTGTCCAAGTATTTCCATTTCTGAGCGCAAAAGGAAGAACTTAAGCGGGCGGCAGTTGGAGTGTAAATTGCTTTGTAGTATTTAAAAGCAGCACGGATCGTGGGCAGCTGAGCTGGTACGTGCGAGAGAAACTACTGAATTGGAATTGTGCTGGGTAGGAACCCGTCTCATCATTCTTTGTGTACCAAACGTTCTGTGTCCTGAATTGTGCCTATGTGTATACACTCATTTCATTTTCACTTGGATCATGGGGGTTTGAGGTCACAATCTTTCATTTTCCAACATGATGTAATAAAAGCTTTGCAGAACCTTGTCTATTGACAGAAATATGATCAGACTAATGGTGTAAAGAAACACATGATAATAGCACCAAAAATACTTTTATGTTTCTTTGTTAGAGGAGAAAAAAAGAAGAAAGTAAACCTAAACCATTTTACTATGTGGTTTTACCAGATATGACTTTAAAAAGACAATAGAAAACAATATATGTTTAACTACAGTGGACTAGATATTAAATCACTTTTACCTACCTGTAAGTATAGACATAAACGTACCTGTAAAATATAAATGATTTTCATATCTGTGTACTAGAAAAAAATATTGTGTAGCTACAAAAATCGTAATGATGAAAAATACATATCTTGTGTGTGTACATTTTGTATGATCTAATATGCAATGTGAACATGTGTTATGTATGTGTTGACAGTAACATATATATGTCACCTACATGCAGAATTATTGCACAGTTATAGAAATGCCTGTGTTGCATATGGGTGGACTTTCACATCTTCACACACAATAGTTCTATCTAGATTATTAAGTGTGAAGATCATCTATTGTTAAAAAAAAATCTGAATTTAAAGAATGTTTAATTCTTTGAATTGTTTCAATGTTACCTTTTAAATTCCCCAAGTTTCATTCAGTTGTGGGCTTAGTTTGTGCTTTTAAAATCTGAGGGAAGTTTGATTCTAATATTTGAACATAAAATTATGGCTATAGTGATTATGTGGAAATAGAATTCATAGATATATAAATCTAGATCCCCTGGATTTGAGGTTACTATTGCTGGAATGCACAAGAGCTCTGAAAACAAGGGAGTTCTAACTGGGAGCTTGTATTAGAAACTAGTCAGTCGACTGAGAGACCCAAAAGTTCAGAACTACATTGGAAATTACAGAGGTTGGGGCTTTACTAATAGTATTATTACTCTAAACTAATGTCAAGCTACTTATAAACTTGTATGTATTCCTTTGTGGCAGATTTATACAGGAATCAGGTACTGAATTTTATGTTCTGCCATTGCACACAGCAAATATAACACAATTCGACTTAAGAAATATGAACTGAGACCTTAATGTTTAAGATAGTATGCCAAATAAATCCTGAGATACCAAGAAAAGTTAGAAACAGTCCCTGCCCTCAAAAAGTTGCCAGTCAAATGACTAGGATGGGCATTTTTATTAACATGAGTATATAGTAAAATACAAATCAAAATAAATGATATTAGAGAGGTGTAAGACAAAGGTTAGCATTTAAGTGGAGGGAGAAATCTGACTTAGGGATTTTATATTACAAGGTACTCCTCTCAAGGGATGGGTGGAAAGATGAATTTTGGTGAGTGAAGATAACGTTCAGTCAGGAATTTAGTGTGTGTTGGGAGTCAGTAGGAAATAATATTATTCAGGTGTGTGTGTGTGGTGGCATGGAGGGGGCCGTATTAGAGATGGCCTTGAACATCAGGCTCAAGATTTTGGCTTTTCACCATTATGTCATACCCAGTGCCACTAACAATATAGGCATTAAGTACTCTTTTAGAAATATTGAGTGTGGTACATAATAACAAGAGCCAGTATGAGGCTTTACAATAACTTTATGATCTCCTTATTGAACATCTACCATATTAAAATATAAGTTCTAAGACATGAAAATCTTTTTTTTTATTTTTATATCCACAGGACCTAGAAATTTCTTGGAAAGTGTTTATCTACTGTATGAATGAATGAATGAATGGTAAAATGGGGATAAGACCAGGATTCTATATTATTTACACTTAGTTTTCCTACTACTTATCAATGATTAACATCCTCAAAATTTACCAGTTCTTGGGTTCTTGCCGATTCCCCTTATGGCTCAGGTAACGGAAAGCAAGTTCCCTAGAATAACTACTACTGATATTTAATTTTACTCTGTTTTTAACCTCTTACATGAATAGTCATCTCTTCACATTTTTAAAGGGATAACTAGGATAATTATAAACTGTGTAAGTATTCAGGGAGAATTCACCAGCTTGTTTTTGTATCTCTACAGTAGAAATATAGTGGGTATACAACACATATTAAGCAAATAAATTCAGGGAAACAATTGATGAGTTTGAGGAATGTCTTTGCACCCTGTAGTATGTATTTACCTTCATATATGAATGCCTCCAGTATTTGGTAGTCTGCAACTTAATACAGGTCAAACTCTCTAGAGCCTCTTTATGTTTTTGCGGGGTACAAAATTATCACTTAGAAGATTATTAGCTCTTTGCTCCCATAATTTTAGGGGGTGCCAAAGTAGCATGTTTGGGGTCCCAGCCCCTATACACAGAGGTAGTCCTTTTCTCTATCCCTGGATAATGTCTATAGCTTTTATGGGCAGTGACCAGCACATGTTAAGAAACCAGTGAAAAAAATGTTTTTTTTTGTCACTTGAAAAGATGTTCCTAAATGAAAATAAGTAGACATTTTAAAAGAACTTATAAATGCGGTTCCCTCACCCAAATTATAAGTCAACTATAGTTTCATACAAATGAAAAAGCCAAATAAACAGTGTCCTTGAACCAACAACATTAAAAAGTAAACCAATACCTGGAGGCTCCCCTTTATCCCAAGAGAGACCTTTCTTCTGTGAGGATGACTTATAGATCGTAATTTACTTTTATATGATTCATTTAAAAATGGGTAGAATTTCCCAGTTTAAAAATATGTGTTGATGGGGTTTATATGTGTTAGTTAAACTGGGGATGCAGGATTTGATTCACTTTGAGCTAACGAGCACAAAGTCAGGTGTTTTCTATCATCGGTGTCATTATGGCAAATCTTCACACCAGTCCTGGGCCCCATCCTGTTGGACATGCTATTAATGCTTTATTTTTAGCCTATGTGAGAGGAGATGGTAATATACAGTGAACCAGAATTTTTACTTTATTCTAAGCCTATGGCTTGGCCTGGAGACTAATGGATTAGGGGAAGCATATCTTGTTCTAATAAAGCTGGGTATTCAGTTTCAGAGAAATGTACTGCAGTCTGTACTGCAGGATTTTCCCCCTAGTGGTTGACTTAAAGCTGTTGTGTTTGTTAATAACAATTGAAATAGATTCTCCTTCATATAGAGGAGCTAGTTTGGCAAGATTCTTTAATAAGTTTTTAAAAAACTTGTTTAAGGAGAGCAAGCAAGTTCCTTTAAATGATCATTTTGGAAGACACAAATACAGTGCCTTGGAAAACATACTGGGGGCTTTTTCTTTATTCTTTGGAAGGTGAGGCTTTCAAAAATACACAAGTACAAAATATACACAGTAATGAAAATATTCTACTACTGGATTCCATATTATACTCCTTTTTCATAGCATAGAGAAAAGTTTTCTTCCTCTGATGCATGATGTCACTACTTTCTATAGTCAGTGTCACTGAGTCAGTTTAACATGATTTCTTTTGCCTTTCCAACCAAACTGTAAACTCCTTAAACGAAAGAAACCTTTCCCATGCTTCTTTTAAATCTCCCTATTAAAGTAAACGTACTGCCAGCTACAAACACCACTGAAGTTTGGTTTTTGACAATTGAATAAAGATTAAATTCTTATTTTTTTCCCCTCTCACAAATTCAAATAAGTAGATTCAGACATACAGCATTGACTTCTAAGGGGCGAAATGGAAGTCCTTCTAAAAGCTCTTTGTACTGAAAAGGACATGCCACAGCAGAAAGGGAAAGTTTCTTCTGTTTAAATCAAGTGTTTGATGAGATTTTTAAAAATAATATTTGAAATACAGAGATATCTATAAAAGCACAAACCTCGCCTTCACTCGACAAAGCTATTTACATCTGGAAAAGATACCTCTGGCACACCTGTGTCTCTAGGGCGTTGTGTAACTGCAGGTGGAATGTTCCAAAGTCAGAACTGCTGAAAGTTAGGGCAAATCAGAAGTGTCCCTAGCAGCAAGAATGAACTTTAAGGAACCTTAAGACACTGATATGCATTAAAGTTGTTCCTGGAAAAAAAAATTATTTTTTTTTATAATGAGTACATTTATGAGCACACAATAACCTGCTACCAAAATGAATAAAAATGAGAGTTTGTAGCAGCAAACTTCGATTTTAGCATGTGTTAGAGGAAATAAAGGATGTGTAGCTGTATTGTTAACAGGAGTGAAGAACGTTTCTTGTATCTCTGGACCAAAGGCTAACAGAAGAGCTCTTGGTTACTAAGATGTATTCTTCTCTGGTCTCGGGCTCATTAACGATGGGAGTAGGAGGGAGAGGGTATAAAGCGGCAGCTGCAGCTGTGGACTCTCAGATCATTTGTCACCTGGCATGAAGTTAGTGTTGGCAGGTCCAGAGTTCCAGCACAGAACACCAGCGAGTGAATGCCAACTGATTGCTGTTCCTCACCAGCTTACTGGCTAACTCTGACTCATTCTCCAGATCTCTGCCGAAGTGTTGCTTCCTCCAGGTAGCTTTGCTTGACCCCTCCAGATACACTTAGCACCTTTTTCTCTGCTATTACAGTCTCATATTCTCATCCTTGCCACTGTACTTACCGCTTGAAGATGACCTGCTGGGTCCTTCACTAGACGGAAGGCAACAGCTGAGTCTTGTCCAATACTGCTCTGTTTCTGTGTCTGGCTTACAATAGGTTTGCGACTGTATATGTGTATTGTCTGTTGCGTGATGATTTCAAGGATACGTAGTGGCTTTGGTGTCAGTGAAAGTTGCATTTGACTCTTGGCACACATCAGATGAAAGGTAACTTAAACTCTGAGGTCTCAGTGTCCTCACCAACTGTCTGAGCCGATATATACCTGTTCCTTAAACATGGTTGTTAAGGTTAAAAGTAATAACTGTTGTTATTATTATTACTATTGTACTATGAATATCTTCTCAGGGGTTTTCTAAAGCTCAACTGAGTTAATCTTCAAAAATAAAAATGCTTTATCAAATCAGTACTATTATCATTCTATTATATATACAGGAAATAGAAGCACAGAAAGGTCAAGTTATTTGCCCAAGGCCACAGAGGGAAGAATAATTAAAATGGGAGACCTAGAATAGTGCCCAGGAGAAAGCAGACTTGTACTAAATGTCGGGATAGGGACACTGCAGTTTTCTTTGGGAAAGGCTGATTTCTGTGTAAGTAAGAAACTACCCCACACAGTTAAGAACAGTTTGTTCCCTGATTTTAGAGCCTTCTGCGGCAGAGACTGTATTTGTAGAATTCTCATGGAAGGCAAATATGGTCAGAGAGAGATCTAAAATGCGTATAATCTGAGAGGATCTTTTTCTTTGAACATTTTACAGTGTTGGGTGTAACAGAAATTAAAGAAACCCTTGTAAGAAACATATTCTCATTACACTCTCAAGGCAAAAAGAAGCGGATGATAGCATTGCCTCATTTTGCTCACTTTACAGCCTGTTTTGTTTTGTTTTATTTATATATTTCATTTATATGATGTTTGCTTTTCTCACTATAAAAAGTACACACAATTTTATAGCAAATGGGTAAAATCCAAACTGACTACAGAGAAAATAACAAATGTAACATAATTATGCAAGCCAGGTAGGACTGTTATTTATACTTTGGCATATTTCCTTTCTTTCTTTGGACATAATTGCACGTATGTATGTTCATACATATGCCTCTGTATACACGTTTGATCATGGAATTATGTAATAAATATAATTTCATGTCCTATTGTGTGTCTTTTATTTTATTATGTTAATAGCAGTTTTTTAAAAAATATAATTTTTAGTGCTTGCATATTATACTGTGTGGCTATATCCTAATTTTATTTGATAATATTGCTTTTGTTTAATATTCTCCTCATTTTGGGAATTCTTCTCTTATTTCCATTTTAAACAGGTTTGATATGGTCCTTTACATTACAGATCAACCTCCTGAATGATCATATTTAGATAAATGATTAACATCTAATAGTAAGGTTTGTTAAAAGGTAGGACTGTGTTTCTACTCAGAAGTAAACAGGCCAAAAGAAGCATTTTAAAATAGATTCAGTCTTAGGAAATAATAGGAAAAAATAGAATTGCAGATGGAAATGGATTAATATCTCTTGAGTGACAATGATATGCTATGACCTACAAAGGTCAGCATTAGAATCACCATTTTTCTGTAATTAATTGGGGCTCAGAGAGGTTGAATGGCAAGATCAGGCTGCATTAGGGGCCCTCCTGGGATTCAAATGTAAGTTTCACTTCTGGGTCCTTTGTCTTTTCATCCCAACATATAGTCTACACAGTATGTTGGCAGTGCTCATAGCTCTACCTAATACTTAAGTTCTTTGAGCCTCAGTATCCTCTTGTGTAAAATAGAAACAGTAATTCTCACTGCTTGGGGTTTTTGTAACAATTAATTTAAATACTATAGAGAGACTGAGATCCTAAGAAATATACCCTAGGACTCAATTTTAGATAGCTATGTCATAAAGTACAATCTCAAGCTGATAAAGCTTCGGAGTCCCTTAGGAGTTTCGGTACCGGCAGAAGGCTTGTTAGTCCTCGGGCGCCTGGGTGGCTCAGTGGGTTAAGCCGCTGCCTTCGGCTCAGGTCATGATCTCAGAGTCCTGGGATCGAGTCCCGCATCGGGCTCTCTGCTCAGCGGAGAGCCTGCTTCCCTCCCTCTCTCTGCCTGCCTCTCCATCTACTTGTGATTTCTCTCTGTCAAAAAAAAAAAAAAAAATCTTTGAAAAAAAAAATAAAAAAAAATAGAAGGCTTGTTAGTCCAAAGTCCCAGACACAAACCTAGGAGATTCAGATTCAGAGTCTGAGGAGGGTCACTGTCTTGGCTTTTAACAAGTTCCCTTGGTGATTTTGATGATATATTAAATGGCAACCAAAGATATAGGCAACTAGAAAAAATAGGCTGAAGGGAGGTTGAAAGGTTTAAGATGAGACATAGGGATTTGTCAGTCAGTGGATACTGGCTGAGGATAGACTGAGGCCTCTCCGGGGAGAGAGCTCGGTTGGAAACTGTCAGAATGTAAAAACACCTTGGGGCATGAAGCCTTCCTTCCTTTCCCTGGTGGGGGTGCATGAAATATGAAATACATGAGGGGCCCTCGAATTCAAAAGCAAAAATAATACTGAGTTGACTGCAACAGAAGTGGCCGACAGTAAAGGTTTACGGACATAGCTAAAACGTGCTTTGAAGTAAGTTGAGTATGAAAGTAAATGCGCTGGAACCTTGATGCCTGTATATCATAATCACCAGTCCACTACCTAAACTAAGAAATCTCATTTGAGGTTTTGATTTAACTTTTTATAAGTGTGATATCTTAGGATTAGTTTGTACCTTCTCTGTATTTCTATTGAAATTTTCCAGCCTTTTATACAGGATAACAGTTGATTAAATTGATTTTGATTACAACGTAGGAGCCTCATTCAAAGAGAATTCTTAAGAAGTGCTTTCTGAGTTAATTACTTTTCGATTCATGTATTCATTATTTTTGTTACTTGACAGAAACATTTTGTAACTTTAAAAAAGTTCTCTATGAAAAACATATTCCACTAGCACTTTAAAATGGTACCAAAGGTTTTAGGACGTGTGGGTTTTTGTTGACGTTGTTGTTTTTGTATTGTGGGTATTTAATGTGATTTTCTAAAGAAAATATTTCTAGTATTTCACACCAATGTTCTCTAAAACTATGTGTATTTTTTTTTTCTTTTTGGTCAGATCTTAGTAAGCCGCCTGAAATTAATTTCTTTGAAATTATTATTGAAGGTATTTTAAATTATTATTGAAGTTTATGAAATCCCTTGCTGTATCTTCAGCTACGGAAAAATGTTCAGTTGTGTCACCTAATTTCATCAATTTGTTACTGAGTAATAAACTTAAAGGAAGCTGGATACATGACTGATAGGAAATGTGGCATTCCTAGTTTATTGATAAGCTTTTTCTGGTTAAATATAACCTATAAGTTCTCTATAATTATAATTTTACTTGGCCCTAAACTACAATCTTAAAATCTTAGAGGGCTAAAGCAGAGCTTGAGAAGTGATTTTCTTCTGGATGAGATGAGAATCTTTACAAATTCAAAGCACTTTCAGAGAAGCCACTTCATACCTTCCCTGGCGAATCTGCTGCCGTAAGGAGTTACCTGTATCGTGAAATTCTTAGTTCAATCCTTTCCAAAATCTCTCCTGCTATATAAGCCCACATCTTCTCCCTTGATCTTAGTGAAGATGGAACATCTAATCACTGTCCTTTTAACACAGGTCATTAGATATCAGAAGGATATAATCGAAATCTTCCTCAGCAAATACTGCCGAAAGGTCACCTACGTAGATGTAAGCCTAATGATTTCCTTCTGCAGAGGTTCTGGAGTAGAATGTTGCATGCTTTACATTCAGAAAGATACAAGAACTGCTTTTCCAGGCTGCTTTGAAAGCTAGAGAATCACTTTCCTTGGTTTTGGTTTTATCTAAATTATTTCTTAGCTATCATTTCTTGAGTTTCTCCACTTGCCTTCTCATCTTCTGCTCTTGACTAGCCACACTGAGAAACAAATGGTGGCTGAATCCTAAAAAGAGCACTTTACAGTATGACTTCACAGATTCATGATTATGTATGTAAATTTCAGAGACACCTGTCATCACTGCTTTTGAGGCATGTAGTGTTCATATGCAGAGCTTTGTGCCAACATTAAGTGGGCTTATAAATAATGCAAAAGAGTAAAACTTGCCCTTGAGGCACGTGTGTAATGGTAACAATAACATTAATACCCACTTGCTGTGTATTGAATCCTGATAACAATCCCGATGGTGGTGGTGGGGGTGTGGGGAGTTGGGGGAGACAGGATTGTCTGACTAAATGATTGTTGGGCAGAAAAATTTTTCTTCTATTCTTCTAAGTTCTTTGGGTGGTCCAATATTAAATTGACAAAAAACAGATTGGTTGGAGAAAACAAATTTAATTTTGTAGGTACAGAAACCCCATAAAAAATACGAGACCTGAAGGCAGTCAGGCAATTGAGGCTTATATGTCATCCTGAGCTAACAAATGGGATAGGGACTGGGGTTCCAAAGGGGAGGAGGGCAATTCTTAGGGAGGTGAGAAGAGCAGGTGTTTGATAATCAGATGTTTGCCCTGGCATGCAGGTAAATCAGATGAAAGAATGATCTCTGGTAATAGTTCTCTTTCTGGGCCAGACCCCCATCTAGATTATTTTAGGTAGTTAAGGGATAGGTAAGAGTTTTTAAGTCAGCTGGGTCTTGATTACCTTCAATTCAAAATAATCCATGTGACAAAGTACATTATTTTGGGGTGGCATATTCTGTTCTCCTTCATAATCACACTGATCATTTCACTTGGTTCCCAAGTAAGGACTTTTTGTCTAGATAAAGGCCTGTTCTGTCTTTTGGCTTAGAAACTTAACCTGGTATCTTCATTGCTTTGATATCATTTTCAGTCATTTCACCATAGTTTTGTACCACCCAAAATTTCCATATTTTTTTTTTCCCCTCATTCTTCTCATTTTGTAACCCTCTATTCTGGTATGTTTATGAATTTTTCAATTTGGTAAGTTTAATAGGATCTCACTAATTGCCACTTTTTACACATAATCTTCTGTCTGTCTACCTCCCACTCAAATGGAGCTTATTATATAGATACCTCACATAAAGGAAATTAGATGCGCTACAGACTGACTTTGTCAAATTTAAACCCATTTATTAAAATTGAGTACAATTCAAGGGCATCTGGGTGGCTCAGTCGTTGTACGTCTGCCTTTGGCTCAGGTCATGATCCCAGGGCCCTGGGATCTAGTCCCTCATCAGGCTCCCTGCTTAGCGAGAGGCCAGCTTCTCCCTCTCCCCCTCTCCCTGCTTGTGTTCCCTCTCTCACTGTGTCTCCCTCTGTCAAACAAACAAACAAACAAACAAATAAATAAATCTTTAAAAAAATTGAGTATAATTCGGGATGCCTGTGTGGCTCAGTGGGTTAGCAGCAGCTGCCTTTGGCTCTGGCCATGATCCCCGGGGTCCTGGGATCCAAGTCCTGTGTCAGGCTCCTTGCTCAGCGGAGAGCCTGCTTCTCCCTCTCCCTCTGCCTGCCACTCCCACTGTTTGTGCTCTCTCTCTCTCTGAGGAATAAATAAATAAAATCTTAAAAAAAAAAAAAAAAAGATTGAGTACAATTCATTGCGATGAATTATTCCGACATAGGCTTATGATTTCATAAGTCAATTTCAGAGATATTTTTCATATCTACCATTACATTTTTTTAGAATACATCTTTTTTAGCTTTGCTGATATATTTTCAGAGGGCTCCACCATGCCATGTTGAAATGTTTCTGAAAAATAAAAGTGGAGAGTCACCTTAGCCTTTGTAAGCATTGCAAGACTGGACAAATGACAGTGGCCAAGGATGTAATGTATTGAGTTTGAGACACATGAGAAATTTTATCAGTAAGAAAAGGATACTGTTTTTCTGTTTTAATCTACATAGCATAGAGAAGAATATGAAAAATCTAGGTTTATATAATTATTAGAATAGACATCAGAAAATGATGCTTTACAAATTACTCTGCTATATTTTTAGCTTTCATTTACTGCTGATAAGTAAACTTCAGAGCTTGAGAAATTACTCTCGTTAATTTTGCCTAAAGCTCTACTTAAACAAATCAATTACTAATTTGCATTTTATTATAAAAAGTATTGCTGTAGAGGAGATTTCCTGTATTGCAGGTAAGGAGTGAAGTATTCCATAATTGTTGTTGTGCAATGGTTTTTTATGATCTGATAACAGACTATATCAAAACTAATTTATTACAAATATAAACGTGAAATGCAGGAGACTAATAGAAATAAAAGAATTTCAGCCAATAAAACTCCAGGGAATATGCTTTCTTTCAAAAAACTGCAGTGATGACACAGTTAACTATCTTAATTGATGTCTGGAGTTTTAATTTGATAAAGTAGTCTATTTACTTACAACTGAAAATGTCAGCAATGTATGCATGAAGGCTCATTTTCAGGTATTAAATTTGAATAGAATATATCAAGTTATATTGCTAAGAGCAAGAATAAGGCCCAGAAAATAGAAGGGTCTTTAACTCCCTGCCCTATTTTTGTTTTATTTTGTTTTGTTTTTATTTCTATACTACACCCTCCCCTGTCTTCTCTGCTTTCTTGCTCCATCCCACACCTGGAACATCTTGCAGTAATGAGATTCCTGAAGTAAAAACTCCAGTAAGATGAGAACACTGTAAAATAAGGCGGTGGTGGTGGGTTAGAGGAAGCAGCTGAAAGAGTTTGCTTGTATTCCAAAATACATGCATCTGCACCTGCAAGAAGACTTTTGCCATCACAGTCAACTCTTTATTATGTAGAGAGCTCTCTGCTTTGTGGAGACTTGGCTGTCACCCCAGACTTGCTTCCCTGGAACACCTAACTTTGCTCTTGGCTGTCAGCAGCATGGTCTCCTCAGGAAGGGATCAGCTTCAACGGAGGAGGAGACTGTTTGAGTGCATGTGTAGACAGTATGAATGAGTCCAAATTCCAAACGCAAAGATAAAGGGTTTGGGTATGCCCCAAAACATGCATCTTTTTCTTCCTTGTTAATAAAGAGATTGGGAGATTTGTGTACTTGTAATGTATTTCAGTGCAGTGTGTACTCACATATATTTCATGAGGTCTCTGCCTTAGCTTCATATTTAACATTTACCCATCCGAATGTCCAGTCATTTCACTCTGGCTGCATGAATTTGCATGCAGTCAAATATTTGTTTTCCTTTTAGTGCCACCTCAGAAAACTGTTACATTTTTAACCTTCCCTGAAGTTTTAATACTGCATAAAAAGAAAATGCAACATACCTAATGATCCTCTCATTCATCCAGGGGGAGAATGTAACGTACTGGCATTTTGGATTTCCAATCTCTGCAAGTATTTATTTGTAAAATCCAAATATTTTAAAAAATCACAAAGCAAACCATAAATAGCTGCTAATGTCTTTCTTTTGGCTACCAAAATATAAATATAATATAATAAATATAAAACAGCCATAATTACTATGATTGAGAAGAGATCATTTTACATTTCCTGTACTTGTTACATTCTCTCGAGGAATTTTGCCTCAGATTAAAGCCTCACCAGAAACAAGTTAATAGATGTTCATGTAAAGATGGCAATATAATGGACTATATTTAACAAAAACACTGCTATCTCTTTCATTTATATGTCAAAAGCATTAAAGATGTGGAATCTCAATATTTAAAAGGACATTGAAAGTATTACAATCCAGCATCCAAGGGGAGGTGGTAGTGAATGGAATGAAACTGTTGAGAGATTTCGGGGACAGATCGTTTACCATCTTTCACATCAATTCAAAGTTGGAACTTTTATTCACTGGACACTGGAGGCTTACGTGTGGTTTTTGCATGGGATAATAAGACTAAATTGTTTTTATGTTATAGAGTGGTAATCCTGGTAACAATGTGAAAGATGAGCTGGATTAATAAATAAATAAATAAATAAATAAAATCTTGTGGGAAGAAAATGTGGCTGAGACTGAACTAAGGCAGTAGCGGTGGAAGGATGGGAAAGAGATTTAGAAGGGCATTTTTTTTTAAGATTTTTTTTTTTTTTTTTTTGACAGAGAGAGACACAGTGAGAGAGAATACAAGCAGGGGGAGTGGGAGAGGGAGAAGCCAGCTTCTCGTGGAGCAAGAAGCCCAATGTAGGTCTCCATCCGAGGGCCCTGGGATCATGACCTGAGCCAAAGGCAGATGCTTAACCAAATGAGCCACCCAGGTGCCCCTAGAAAGGCATTTTAGAAGTAGACTAATAGGCAAAAGGAAGTGAGAAGTTAAAGATGAGTCCAAGATTTCTAGCTCATATGATTGGGTAGCTAATTATATGATTAATCATAATAGGGAATAGCAACTAAGTTATTGAGAGGAGACTTTGGATTTTAAGGGGAAAGCAGAATAGTGAAGTGGAGATAATGAATTTGGAATTGGTCAAGCTGTTTGTTACCTATTGGGTGTAAATGTGGAGCCGTAATTGTTAACTTCAGTGCTATAGACTGTACTGTAGACACTTTGGGCTGCATAATTCTTTGTTGTGGCAGGGATGCCTTGTACATAATAGAATGCCTAGCAATATCTCTGGCCTCTACCCACTGGATGCAAATAGTACCCATCTCAGTTGTGTCAACCAAAAATATCTCCAGACTCTTCCAAGTGTTTTCTGAGGGAGGGACAAATCGCCCCAGTTGAGAACCACTGATACAAAGAAGGTGGTACAATTGTGTGTCTAGAATTTAAGATATATATGAGACTTGAAGTCAGTATGTAAAATCATCAATGGTAGCGATTTAAATAATGTGCATAGATGAGATTGTGTAGAAGAACATAGATGATTATATACTTACCTCGTTTTTCCATGAACAAAGACTGAAAATTCCTAAACTCATGAGGTAGATTCTGTTTTTAAATACTTTCAAATGTTTTATATTATTATTGTTGTTATATGTTGTCAACTATTGAGCCAAATTCCTTGTATTGGGACAAAATTAATCTTTTTGTAACTATAAGTGATATTGTGATACTGTGATGTATAAGATTTCTCATATATACTTGGTCTTCATCTACAGTTCCTGGCTCACAGTTCCCAAAACCCTTGGACTTTCCTCAGCATAAGAGCAATGAGGCATTTTTTGCTATAATATTTGGTTTCTTGTCCTCTGCTCATGGGAAACACTTTAGAACCATGAGGTGAAATTGGTGTTTTGTTATTCATAACAAGCCCTTTCCACCACAACTGGGTTTACAATAGTGAGGTGACTTTTGGAAAGCACCTGAGAATGAGGGCTGGTTGCCCGTAGAACCAGCTGGGAACAGAATGTTGGAACTTTGAATCCCGGGCCCTGATTCTGTGAGAGAGGAGAGGGGTTTGAGGATGACTCAATTACCAAGAGCCAGTAAGTTAAGCAATTATGCCTATGTAATGGAGACTCCATAAAATCCAAAAGGAGGAGGTTTGGAGAGCTTCTAGGTTGAGGAACCAGAACACTTCCAATACTACCATGCCAGTCCCCAAGCTCCATAAAGACAGAAGGTCCTTTGTTCAGAACCTCACCTTATGTATCTCTTCATCTGGATGCTGAGTCATATCCATTAATACTTTTTGTAATAAATGAGTAATCTAGTGAGTTCTATGAGCTGTTCTGGTAAATTAATGGAACCCAAGGTCAAGGTGGTAGGAACCTCTCAATTATAGCCAGTCTGTCAGAAGTGTAGTTAACAACCTGTAGTTGTGATTCAGATCCTGAATTGGAGAGGGTTTTTGGAACCTTTAGTTTGTAGCTGGTTGGGTCAAAAGCACAGGTGATCTGGGCTTGTGATTGGCATCTGAAATGGTGGGTGGTCTCATAGAACTGAGCTCTTAACCTGTGGAATCTGATGCTCTCACCAGGTATATGATGTCAAAATTGAGGTGAATTGTAGAACAACCAACTGATGTCTCTAGAACTGCTTACTGGTGTGGGAGACTCCTCTACACGTTGGAATTGATACCAGAACCTAAGGGACACTAAGTCTACTGGGACAAATTATTTTTTCTTAAATTCTTCTACATATTTTAATACAGTTATTGAATTAATTCCTAGAATTCACGATTATCTCCTGGCTAAAGAGCCTTTAATATTTTTTACTTTCTTTTATATGCAATATTTTGAAACTTTTTGCCACATGAGTACTCTCTATTAAATGGCAACCGTTTGAATATCCTCCTTAAGCTATAGAGCATAGAACTGAACAAACTCCATGTTTGACCTGTCCAATTTTGAGAAAAACTATCAGTTTCCTGATTTTTGTCATTTTTATTAAAATATCTCAAAATTATATTAGCTCTTTTTTGTCAGCTACATTGTTTCTTTTGTTTTTATTTTGTATGCACTTTCTGATAATCAGATTTTGTATCATATACCACTGATTTTTTTTGTTTCTAACTCAAACATGAAAATTTATATCCATCTTTTCAAAAATACACTCTTCTTCCATTTAGCCCATCATTTAAACCTGTCTGATCTTTTTGGATTATGATTTCATCCTTCAACATGTTTATTGTTTCTCACAGTTTTATGCCATCTGTACAGTTGATCAGCATACCACACAGACACAGTGATCTAAGTTATTAATAAAAATGTGAGTGGATTAAGTCCAGAGTTAATGGGATTACATAGTGCTATGGGTTTTCTCTTCAGTGCTTTTATAGCTATTTTTTACTTAAAGGTCTTTTTTTTTTTAAAAGATTTTCTTTATTTGACAGAGATATCACAAGTAGGGAGAGAGGTAGGCAGAGAGAGGGGGGAAGCAGGCTCCTTGATGAGCAGATAGCCTGATGCAGGGCTCGATCCTAGGACCCTGAGATCATGACCTGAGCAGAAGGCAGAGGCTTAACCCACTGAGCCATCCAGGTGCCCCTACTTAAAGGTCTTTTTACTTTCATGGAGTACTATAGAAATGAGACTCATGTTAATAGACATTATGTTCAATCTTTCCCAGACAAAACTTCCAAACATAATTTTTCTACAAGAAATGGTAAGGTAGATTATGTTCCATTTATAGAATGAGACGGAATATTGTTATGGGGGAAAATGATTGTATTAATTGATAAAAACAATGTTAAATGATAGAGGCAGAATACAAATTTAAATACAAAATATGACATCACTATTTATAAATAGTTGTGGATATAAATGTAGACCTAGTTCTAGGTGTGGATGTAGAGAATACCGGAATCTTTTTTTTTTTTTTTTAAAGATTTTATTTATTTGACAGAGAGAGATCACAAGTAGGCAGAGAGGCAGGCATAGAGAGAGAGAGGAGGAAGCAAGCTCCCTGCTGAGCAGAGAGCCCGATGCGGGCCTCGATCCCAGGACCCTGAGATCATGACCTGAGCGGAAGGCAGCGGCTTAACCCACTGAGCCACCCAGGCGCCCAGAATACCGGAATTTTAATGATAGTTGCCTTTAAAGTGGTAATTATGATTGGTGTTTTTTTAGTATTTTATAGTCTCAAATGTTATATGTAATGATTTTGTCACCTTTACATTCAGGAAGTAAAGATTAAAATATACTTCTATATTTTATAAGTATGAATTAACAAAAATAAAAACAGAATCTGGAAGAAAATACATTTATCTCTGACTACCAGACTTTGAGACAAAGACCTTATCTTTTTTTTTTTTTTAAGATTTATTTATTTGTTAGAGAGAAAGAGTGCACACAAGCAGGGGGAGTGGCAGGCAGAGGGAGAAATGGGCTTCCCGCTGAGTGAGGAGCCCAGAGTCAGGCTCAATCCCAAGACCTTGAGATCATGACCAGAGCCAAAAGCAGACACTTAATCGACTGAGACACCCAAGTGTCCCAAAGACCTTATCTTTAGTAATAGGAGAAACTGTTTTCTTTTTTTTTAATTTAAATTCATTTAATTAACATATAATATATTATTTGCTTCAGGGGTACACGTCTGTGATTCATCAGTCTTATATAATACCCAGTGATCATTACAACCCATACCCTCCCCAATGTCCATCACCCAGTTGCCTCATCCAGGAGAAACATTTCTAAGGAAGCCACAGGTTTTCAGTTGTCTGGAAGAGTAACAAAAGCTGGAGTTGCATCAGATTTCCCATCACCTGCACTCTGCCACTCAATAGTGGCATTAAGTTGGATGCATTAAGAGGTGTGGTTGGATGTGTTAGGAGAAGCTGTTAGATGCAGAAATTTATCTGCTTGTCTTTCTTAACAGTTGTTATAACGATTAAATGAGATAATAAGTGAGAAAATTTGTACAAAGTAAGGTTAAAAGTCCTATTCAAGGGTAAGTTATTGATTAAAAGACTTTCAGTTGTAGTTACTTTAATTTGAGTGAGTATCATGCATTATAAATACATAATGGGAATATTTGACTCTTCTTCAGGGTAAATTCCTTGAAGTCAGAGACCACATCCTATTAATCTATGTATCTTCTAACACCTAACACATTCATTACCTTACACCTTACACATGGATAGAGAATAAATTACATGCTGGCAATATTTGCAAGATAGTAATGATTGTTTTTAATTAAGAGAAATGGAATAATAGTATTATTGTAAATTATCGAGTACTAACCCTGTTATTCTGCCATCTTGGTGAGGCAGATGATCCATCAGTATTATTGCTGAGTGATATATACCATTTGACTTCCTCCTCTTCACTCCCTAATTTTAGGCACTCACTGAGATTTTATGCTTGGTCCTGTTCTCTTTTTATATCTTTATCATTTTTATTGTATCCATTTATGTGCTTTAATATGTCTTCTCGGCACTGATGACTCTTCAATCAGCCTTGACTTTTTCCAGTTCTACATTTCTGACCCTTAGTCAACCATCTCTTCTGGTTATCTGCTTACCTACTCAGATTCAGCACCCACAACCTACTACTAACCTACTCAGATACCAGATCCACAGTCCTGCACTGATCATCCACATTCCAAATACACATACAATATACTCATTCCTTTAGGTGTCTTTTAAGGACACTAATCTTCCCAGTCACCTATGCTAGGATTTGTATTCTCTCTGGTCCACTTTCTCTGTCCTTTATCTTCATCATAAGCAAAAAGTTTTCAAATCTTGATGATTTCATTTTTAGTGATTTCTCTAGAATCCATCTTCTTTCTTATTTAGTTCTAAAACCAAGTTCAGGTCTTTGTCATCAATTATTTGACCATCACAATACCCTCTTCTAGCTGTCAAATGAGAATAACTCTTATTTCTCCCCAGTTCAAAATCCTAGAGTTGACTATTCTTTTACCTGCTGATTTTAATTATATTATTAAAGTCCCATTAATATCATTTGAGAGGAATAGGCTTGGGGAAAATATTAATTTATTTCTTGAAGATAATCTAGGCTTTTAACCTTGTGTAGTATGTTACATATCATTATTCTGTTGCTCCACCCAAAACTGATGTTTGACTTCCTTTTCCATATATTACCCCTTGAGTATTATACATACTGAAAGCAGGAAATGGGTGTTCACATGTGGGAACTGGGATTGAGATTTCAAATGTTAGGCACAAAATGGAAGACCCATACCCACCACGAAGAATAAAGAGCTTACTGAGCTTTAACCCTCAGGTAGTATCAGGGAATCTTTTGAATGGTGTAAAATGGCTGCAAGCCTTGGCTTCTTTGTCTATGGTTCTGCTCAGGATGGCACTAAGGAAAGCCAGTTAAGTCTGCCTTACATTTATTTTACCTTCTTACTGCCTTTCTTGACTTTCATTAAATAGAAATATTGAGTAAAGTGAGATGAGATTAGAAACATTTAATGGAATAAGGAAATCTTAAAGATAGTCTAGGAAGAGGGAAAGGATGCTCTTTTTTAGAGAAGTGTTGCTTGAAACTTCTATTCAGAGCAGTATGTTGGGTGGCTTATTGAGAAATGGTGACTCAAGGGCAGTTTGAATAGAGAAGATTTAATCTGGTCAAAATGGGGTGAAAAAAACTTAATGCCAAGTTATAAAGAAGGTTATGATACAGCAGATTAGCAGGAAATAGTTTTGCACTTGATCCAAAGACACTAATTTCAGGTCACATGTCAGTCACATTTAAAGGAGAAAAAGCAGTTTGTGGATATGAAAATGGTTTTTCCATTATTAGGTATGCCCAAAGAAAATGTTGACAGAAGAATGTTTTTGTTCTTTGTAATGAAGCCTGTAGACTTTCAGATAAAATTTGGGGATAAATATTTGAATCCAAATTACTATCTTTAAAAGCCCAAAGTGCTAATACTATTAAACCATTTATGTATGCGTTTCTAATTGTTTAAAAGAAAAAAGTAGGCTGAATAATATATTAAATGTAAAAGCATATTTTCTTCTTAAATAATAAATGGAATAACCAAATGCATTTTTTTAATTTGGGAGATGAGGGGGATAGATAATGCTAACCATTTGGTATCTTATTGTTGCAAATGAAAACCTATATAATAAATGTTTCTCCAAAGCAGATATTTGTGTGGTACATGATTATAAACATTCCATTTAAGAGTTGCCTTTGGGATTTTTCTAGACTTTTACCCCATTTAGTGGAAATCCCAGATTCCAGGAACTGGAGATTTGGACTATGCTATATTCTGGTGATCTAGTCTCAATTTTCTCACTGGGTTCCCATCTTACCAATTCTTTTTTAGATGCTTCCCCTTGCTTAAAACACCATTGTCTCTCAGCTACATAGTGCCTATGTGCATCCTCATTTTTAAGCTGTTACCTCCTTTTTCCTTCATTTGACTCATTCTCTAATTCTTTTCTTATCTTATGCCTCAGTAATTATAGCATCTTTAGTTCTGCCAAAACGGGCAAGTGTATCATTATGTTTAAAGTGCAAAGCAGTATGAAACCAAGAAGATCATGGGTTGTTTTTACTTTGGTACAAATTCTTCTGGTTGCATTATGGTTCTATGAAACAAAGGAAATGGCATTGAAAATGCATTAAAACTCACCTTAGATTTAAGTTAACTTTCTTAGGTTGGGAACAAAATTCACAGCTTATTGATTGGGCTTTCTGAAATGATAAAACAAAATGAAGAAAATCCTGAAAAGAGTGACTAACAGGGACAATAAAAAAATTTTAGTTGATGAAATGAAAAGTAATAGACTAATTTTAGAAAATTAACAGATAATGAAAGCATGCATTTTAATCTTTTTTAAACTTTGCTATCTTCCTTTTGTCTTTAATCTTAGATTTTTTAATTTACTTGCTATCACATTCTGTTAAGTCTTTATAGCTCATTGCTTTATGGTCAGGTTGTTTGATGCTTTCAACTTCTACTTTTCATCTTCACTTTTCTTAATTTCATGCATTTTCTTTCCTTCCCACTCCTCTGTAGACCACTGCTCTCATGAAAGGTCAGCGCCTTGCACAGTCAGGACTGATCTTCATATGTCACTTGCATTTAAGACAGCACATTGGGTTATAAACAGTGTGAGAAAGGACCGCAGAGACCATTTAGTTGAAGCATTTATTTTACAGATGAGGAACCCCAAACCTAGAGAGACTAAGTGACCTAATCAAGGTCTCTTAACAAGTTAGTGACTGTGGCAAAGTAGAATTCCTGTACCCTAATTCCTAATTCAATGCAGTTATATGATTAGGATCTAAATTTTTAATTCTTGAGGTAAAAATGAAAGAGGATCTTTTTCCTGTACAGGAATGAGTCTTTGGTAATGCTGGGGAGAAGTTAACATTTCAATGCTTATTGTGTACCAAGTGTTTGCTGAATATTAATTGTCTTTCATAGTTGCCCTCATTTAATCTTCACAGCAATCCTATGAGGTCAGGGTGTTACTATTCCCATTTTACAGATGGGGAGATGGGTCAGATAATAAATAACTTGACTAATATGACAGAGTCATAGACTTAGAGAAACTATATAAATATTAGTAAGAAAAAAAACCGTCTAGTCCTCTTAGATAAAGGCTGCTTGTGGAAGGCCAAGACACTGAGTTATTCCTTATCTGCTCAGGGATAGGAAGGAGAAAGAAAAGGATAAACAGTACTGGACTGACTGAATCCCAGTGTGTGCCTCTGTCTCTGCAGGGATCAGATGTGTGTTTTGTAGCCTGAGGATGTTTCTGTTCTCCCATACTGTCTTATTATCTTAAAAGCACCTAATTCATGCCTCTTGTACAGTGCATGTACCTTTTCATTTATTTATTTTATTTTTTAAGATTTTATTTATTTATTTGACAGAGATCACAAGTAGGCAGAGAGAGAAGAGAAAGCAGGCTCCCCGCGGAGCAGAGAGCCTGATGTGGGGCTCGATCCCAGGATCCTGGGATCATGATCTGAGCTGAAGGCAGAGGTTTTAACCCACTGAGCCACCCAGGCATCCCTGTATATTTTCATTTAAAATAGATATTAAGTGTCACTGTATGCTGGAGTTCATTATATAGTGGTGGACAAAACACATAATTACCAGAACATTAAGAGCAAGGGGAAAAGTCCAACCACTACTCTCCCATTAATAAAAAAAAACAAAAAAAAAAAGCATTATTTTTTCTGCATTGCCACCTGATTCCCCATCATCTAGTACTACAAAGTCAACCTTTGTCACTGTAGTCCTCATCTATTACTCTTCAACAAACTTTTACTGTGTTACATACTGCCAAATCAACCCAGTATACCAGAATGTCATATAATCATTTTAAATTTTATCCCATTCATTTATTGGTCTATTAATTCTACAAACATTCACTGAATATCTATTATAACTTAGAGAATTACCTGAATCAAGGACATAAAAGGAAAAAGGCATGATTCTTGTCTTTAAATTCCACTGACAAAGAATCATAAATAAATATATTAATTAAGGCTAATTAAGAAAATAGATTCTTAAATATTATTTTGATACTATTAGTATAAAATAGTACTACTGCCCACCTACTATATACTAAGCATTTTATATATAATTATATAATGATGTTTTTCATTGTCATGTACTTTATCATGTACCCATGACTGTGTTTTACATATGCTATTTCAGTAAGTCCTGTCAGAAAGGAATACTAGTTCCATTTTATATGAGAGGAAGCTGAGGCTCATGTAGTTAAATGATCACCTATAGTTGCATAGCAGGTAAGCAGCAGAGATGAGAACTGACAAGAGAAATCCAAAATCCTTTGTTTTTTTCTGTTTCATCATGGCATGTCTCTGGTGTTGTTGAAGCAAATCTCAGATTTTAATTAATTTTGCTTGGAGTATTTGGGGATGATTTCAGTAGAGGTCATATGTCAACTAGGTCTGAAAGCTAGGTAAGAATTCTGGATGTAAGAATGTGTATTTCAACCCAACAAAGATATAAAGACTATAGTGTAAGATTTTATTGGTCAGTAGCTTCAGGGACTTCTGTAGTATATGTTACCCAAGTATTTGGGTCTTACGTTGCTATAGCCAATGGAAATAGATCAATGGACTTGGAATTCACAAAATTTCCCTTTTTCCAAAGGGAAAAAAACATTTAAATTTACATTTTAAATTCAAGTATAGTAACATACAGTATTATATTAGTTTCAGATGTGCAATATAATGATGCCAGAATTCTATATGAGTGAAATCATGGGGTATTTGTCCTCCTCTGATTTATTTCACTTGGGATTATACCCTCTAGACCCATTCATATTGTTGCGGATGGTAAGATTTCATTCTTTTTTATGGATGGATAATATTTTATTATATATATATATATATCTTCTTTATACCTTCATCTATCAATTGGCACTTGGATTGTTTCCTTAACTTGGTTATTGTAAAGAATAAGTAAACACAGAAGTATGTATATCTTTTCAAATTAATGTTTTTGTTTTCTTTGGATAAACACCCACTAGTGGAGTTACTGGATCATTTGGTAGTTCTATTTTTAATTTTTTGAGGAACCTCCATACCGTTTTCCACAGAGGCTGCATAAACTTACATTCCTACCAGCAGTTCACAGAAGTTCCTTTTTTGCCCCATATCCTTGCCAGCACTTGTTATTTCTTATGTCTTTGATTTTAGCCATTCTGACATGTGAGAGTGATATCTCATTGTGGCTTTTATATTCATTATCTTGATGATAGTGATGGTGAACATCTTTTCATACGTCTTTTGGCCATCTGTATGTCTTCTGTGGAAAAATACCTATTCATGTCCTCTGTCCACTTTTTAATTGTATTATTTGGGTTTGTGGTGTCAAGTTGTGTGAGCTTTTTTTGTATATTTTGGACATTTCACCCCGTCTCATATATGTCATTTGCAAATATCTTCTCCTATTTGGTGGGATGTCTTTTTGTTTTGTTGATGGTTTCTTTCACTGTGCAAAAGTTTTTATTTTGGTGTAATCCCAATAGTTTTTTGTTTTTTGTTTTTAATTTTGCTTTTGTCCTCCTTGCCAAAGGAGACAGATATAGAAAAATGTTTTTATGGCTGATGTCAAAGAGATTACTGCCTGTTTTCTTCTAGAAATTTTATGGTGTCAGGTCTCACATTTAGGTCTTTAAAACATTTTGAGTTTATTTTTTGTGTATGGTGTAAGACAGTGGTTTGGTTTCATTCTTTTGCATGTAGCTGTCCCATTTTCACAATACTCTTTGTTGAAGAGATGGTCTTCCCATTGTATAGTCTTTCCTCCTTTGTCATATTGACCATATTGACCATATAATGTTGTAATTGACCATATAATTATGGGTTTATTTCTGTGCTCTTCCAATCTATGTGACACATGATCTATGTGTCTATTTTGTGCCAGCACCATACTATTTTGATCACTACAGCTTTGTAGTACATATTGAAATCTGGAATTGTGATACCTTCAGTTTTGTTCTTTCGTCAAGGTAGCCTTAGCTAGTTGGGATCTTTGGTGGTTCCATACAAGTGTTAGAATTATTTGTTCAAGCTTTGTGAAAAATGGTGTTGGCATTTGATAGAGATTGAATTAAATCTGTAGATTGTTTTAGGTGATGCAAATATTTTAACAATATTTATTTTCCTTCTCCATGAACATGGAATATCTTTCCATTTGTTTGTGTCATCTTCTATTGCTTTCAACAATATCTTATAGCCTTCAGAGTATAGGTCTCTCATCTTCTTGGTTAAGTTTATTTCTAGGTTTTTTAATGATTTTTGGTGTAATTGTAAATGACATTGCTTTTGTAATTTCTCTTTCTATTACTTTATTATTTCTGTTTAGAAATGCAACAGATTTCTTCACATTGATTTTATATAATGTGATTTTACTTAATTCATTTGTCTGTTCTAGTATTTTCTTTTTGGTTGAGTCTTTAGGGTTTTCTATACATAGCATTATGTCATCTTCAAATAGTGATGGTTTTTATTCTTCCTTTCCTATTTGGATACCTCTTATTTCTTTTTCTTGTCTGATTGCTATGGCTAGGGCTTCTAGTACCAAATTGAATACAAGTGGTGAGAGTGCACATTTTTATCTTGTTTCTGATCTCAGAGGGAAAACTCTCAGTTTTTCACCATTAAATGTGATGTTAGCTATGGGTTTTTTATATATGGCCTTTACTATATTGAGGTATGTCCGCTTTAAACGTACTTTGTTGGGAAGTAAGTTTCAAGTAACTTTAAAGCAGACATACCTTTAAATGGATGTTGTACTTTCTCAAAAAAAATTTTTTTTGCCTCTATTGAAATGATTATATAGTTTTTATCCTTTCTTTTGTTAAAGTGATATATGATGTTAATTGATTTGTAAATGTTGAACAGCACATACACCCCTGGAATAAATCCCACTTGATTATAGTGAATGATTTTGTTAATGTATTCTTGGACTTGGTTTGCCAATATTTTGTTGAGAATTTCTGCATCTATGTTCATCAGAAATTTTGAACTGTAGTTTTTTTTTGTGTGTGTGTGTGTCTTTACCTGGTTTTGATATCAGGATAATGCTGGCCTCATAGACTGAATTTGAAAGCTTTCTTTACTCTTTATTTTTTTATTTTTTTGGAAGAGCTTGAGAAGGATAGATATTAATTGTCTTTTAATGCTTGGTTTAGGCTGTGAAGCGGTCTTGTTCTGGACTTTTGTTTGTTCAGTGTTGTTTTGGTTGTTGTTGTTTAAATTGCTGATTCCGTTTCATTGTTAGTAATTGATCTGTTCAAATTTGCTTTTTCTTCCTGAATTAGTTTTGGGAGGTTATATGTTTCTAGGAATTTATCTATTTCTTATAGGTTGTCCAATTTGTTGACATATAATTTTCTCATAATCCTTGTATAACTATGGTGAGGATTGTTATTTCTCCTTTTCATTTCTCTCTCCCTCTGTGTCTCTCTTTTTCTCTTTCTCTTTGATGAGTTTGGCTAAATGTTAACCAGTTTTGTTGCTCTTTTAAAAGAACCAGCTTCTGGTATTATTGATCTGTTCTACTGTTATTTTAATCTTTATTTCACTCATTTCTACCTTTTATTATTTCCTTCCTTTTACTGGCTTTGACCTTTGTTTTTTCTTTTATTCCTAGCTCCTTTAGGCGTGAGATTAGGTGCTATTTGAGGTATTTGCTATTTGCTATTTCTGAGGTAGCCCTGTATTGCTATACTTTTACTCTTAGAATAGCTTTTGCTGCATCCAAAAGATTTTGGACCATTATATTTTCATTTTCATTTGTATCCATGTATTTTTTAATTTCTTTTTTGATTTCTTGTTGACCCATTTATTGTTTAGTAGCATTATTTATTTAACCTCCATGTATTTGTGTTCTTTCCAGAATTTTTTCTTGTGGTTGATCTCTAGTTTCATGCCACTGTGGTCAGAAAAGATGCCTGATATGATTTTTCTAGATAATATTCCATGTGTAATACTTAAAAAGTGCATAATTTGCTATTTTGGAATGGAATGTTCTGAATATATGTTAGATCCACCTGGTCCCATGTATCATTCAAATCCACTGTTTCCCTATTGATTTTCTGTCTGGAGGATCTATCCATTGATGCAGGTGGAGTATTAAGGCCCCCTATTGTTACTCTGTTACTATCAATTTCATTCTTTATGGCTATTAATTTTTGCTCTATATATTCGAATGCTTCTATATTGGTGCCTAAATATTTATAATAGTTATATATTCTTATTGAAAAAAAATCACCATTCTGTAATATTTTTGGAAATTATCTGTGCATACATTGTTTCATAATGGAACTATAAATTTTTGGAAAACAAAGTCCAAGTTATTTATTTCTATCATGGGTTTTAGTATAATAACCTAGTAAAGATTTATTAAATAAAAAAAATTGACTGGATTATAGAACTAAGAAATTGTTTGATCTAGCTATCCACAAATAATAAAAATACTACTACTACTACTACTAATATTTTAAAAATGCTAATATGGATTCTGAGGCTGATGATTTACTCCTTTGAAATATGCTAATGAGGCCAATAGTGGGGATTTAATCTTGTCAGCTTTTTCTTTCTTTCATGGATACAGGCATTGACCCAAACCATTTTTATACTTTCAACAAGGACCCTTTGAAAGAAAATGGATCAGTTACTGCAAATCCATCAACATTCTTAAAAGAAAATAAAATACATGCTTTCCTGGTAGGGGTTCAGAAAATGTCATCTTTGCTTTGGAAAGTCAGTATTTTTATGGTTGACCTCACAAATTATGTTACATATAAATTCAACTTTTCTTGTAACTTTCTTATTCTTTCTTGTCCTACCGTATAAGGAAATACTTTTAATATAAATACAAAGGGGCACCTGGGTGGTTCAGTGGGTTAAAGCCTCTGCCTTTGGCTCAGGTCATGATCCTGGGATTGAACCCTGCATTGGGCCCCACATTGGGTTCTCTGCTCAGCAGGGAGCCTGCTCCCCAACCTTCTGCCTGCCTCCTCTACCTACTTGTGGTTTCTGTCTGTCAAATAAATAAATAAAATCTTTTAAAAAGAAATAATATAAATAAGAAAACATATACCAAGGAATATTAGAAAGATTTCTTTGTTTTAAATCTTCTTACTAGCAGTAAGGCTTATCTTCTGCTTTTTACCTTGAAACACTAGACAAGGAACCTGTTATTTTATATACAGTGATTTATTTATATAGAACATGAAGAAATTTTTAATTACTATGGTCTTTGAAGTGATTTCAAGCCAAAATAAAAAAATCCAAACCTAAAAACTAGACTTCTGTTTTGGTATACTGGGGAAAGACCAGAGAGATGTACATTTTTATGCCACAAAAACTTTGTAGTAGTATTAGAATTGAAGGACAAGGCTTAATACTAATTTTGAAAATGTCATTCAGTATAAAATCCAATTTCTAAAAGTATTTTCCATTTTAATGTAGATACAAGATATGTTTTAATAAGTACATTCTATTCCTTATAATGACTTATAATACTAATTTTATAGAGTAGGTACTGAATAATGGGACATGCAGATTAGCTTTTTAACACTTATTATTGTGGTGTATAATTATGTAGGAATAAAGAGTATACAAAATATTCTAAAGATGTTATCAAATTTGCTAAGCTTTCTCACAGTAAAGAAAATAGATAACAAACCTGTTTAGGACAGGAATTTAAAAATATTAAGCGATTAGAAAATAATTACTGTTTATATATATAAAATCAAATACTAAATGGTGTGATAAAAATTACTTGTGGCCAAAATTGAGAGAGGGAGAGATAATGCTTATAGGAAAAATTGGCTTACTCACAGATAAGGGATGAAATGGATGATAACATATAAATGAGAAGACCTGAATTCTAAGTTCATCCTCTACTTACATGTTATGTGACAGTGAACAAATTACTTAACTTTCTTAGGCCACTAATGGAGATGACACTTATTCTGTATACTTTGCAAAATTTTGTGAAAAAAAATTATAATAGAAATAATATAAAAGACTTATTTGCAGATAGAATATCATATTAAAATAGAAGGGAATACTTTTGCCTTTTATGCTACATTGACACTTAGAATTTGCTTATAATTAATTATAACTACTCTTTTTACATGAATTTCAGAAAAATCTATAGATTAATTTGTCACATTAACACATTGTTCCTATATTTAAAAAAAGATTTAGAATTCATATTTGTTTTGTTTTCTAGTCTTATAAGGAGTTTTTTATTATTTGTCTCAATATCAATGTTATAAATTTAGAAATTTACGGATACATTCAATCATAAAGAGAAATTTTGAAATATTTTTGAAAAGTATGTTTAGGGGCGCCTGGGTGGCTCAGTGGGTTAAGCCGCTGCCTTCGGCTCAGGTCATGATCTCAGGGTCCTGGGATCGAGTCCCGCATCGGGCTCTCTGCTCAGCAGGGAGCCTGCTTCCTCCTCTCTCTCTCTCTGCCTCTCTGCCTACTTGTGATCTCTCTCTGTCAAATAAATAAATAAAATCTTTAAAAAAAAAAAGAAAGAAAAGTATGTTTATTTGTGATGTTGAAAAATCATTTGAAATGGTCATTTGAATTAGTATAAATTTTGTTGACTTCAACTTAAAGTCGAAGCTCTTAGAGTCTTGTGATATTTTTATTGAATTTGTATTATTCTGATGTTTTTAAAGTAGGGGACACATGGGGATTTCAGACCTTATACAGGCAACTGAATGTTCAATTAAACACTCCACTCTTTCTTTCTTACCTCAGTTTATGTTGAGGCATAAAGAAAGAAAGAAAGAAACAAACAAACAAAAATAGTGCTGCAATGTTATGGCCAAAAACTTGTGACAAACTCTTGAGAAGGATAAGGAAGAGACAAGAAAGTGATATAAGGAGATAATTTTTGAAGACAATTCCTTTGGAAAGAATTAGGGTTATGAATTCACCTTCCTATTAAGTTTCAAAGAGAAAAAAATCCTGCTTAACCATAGCCAAATGATAAGGATTTCAGTGAGATTTCTTTGAGAGCTTGATGCGTGTCCTTGGTAATTGTGAAGTGGGCTTAGTGGTCTGGTATTTTATGCAGGACCAAGAAATATACTAGTGTCAATGGAATAAACCATTTTGTCTTATTTTATCTATTTATTTTGTGTGGAAAGAACCTATACTTGTTTTTCATGAGTTAATGTGCCATAATATTGTACAATGTCCTCCCAGGAAGCAGACTCTGGGACACAGATTAACTAGTTTATGAAAAATGTTTTAGTGATTACAATGGGGATCATCACTGTGGAAGGGAGGGCTAAGTGAGAAGATGAGCTGCAACGCTGAATGGCTCTTTAGAGTTTACCTGAGTTGGTACAAATAGGGAGGTCTTTTATATCCATGTGTTATTCAGCCTGTGGATACTAAATGCCCAAGGAAGTAAGTGTGACCACAGGTGAGATATTCCCAAAGAGGGATAATAGCTGAGATTAGCCGTCCTTCTAAGTGGGGGATTAAGTCCTTCTTTTCTCAGGGAGAATCTGGTCAGTGCATCACAGTGTCCATTACAAATCCCAAGTTCCACGTGAGGAACCCACATAGTGAATTTCAGCCCAGAATCTTCTGCTTTCCAATGTAAAGAGACTCTGGCAGTAAGTGTAGTGGGGTGTGTCACTGGGGCACAAGCTAAAGTTGTATTTGTAGTAACCAGCTGAAGGAAGAGCACTGCCTCTGCCAAGGAAATTATATCACGATGCCTAAAAAGGGATTTTCTTAAGCAACACTGTCCATTAAAAATACAATATGAACCACATATGTAATTTTAAAATTTCTATAGCCATATTTTAGGAAATGGAAAAGAAAGAAGGGAAATTATTTTTAACATTTAATAATTTAAATTATTTCCCATTTTCCTAATTTAAGATTTAATGTGATATTTAGTACATTTTTATTCAGCATCATAGTCAAAATGGGAAAAAAATAAGTCAATGAGATTCTTCTTTTTTAGTAGGTTCCACACCCAATGTGGTGCTTGAACTTAACAACCTAGAGATCAAGAGTTGCATACTCTACCAACTCAGCCCACCAGGCACCCCAATGAGATTCTTTACGTTCTTTTTTATACCAAGCCTCAGAAATCAGAATGTATTTTACTCTTATATTAACCACATTCCAAGTGCTCAGTAGCTTCAAATTGCACCAATACCATATTGGACAGTTCAACTCTAGAGAACCTACAGAAATACCCCTTGAAAGAAAAAAATCAGTTTTAAATTTCTGCCAGACCTAGAGATTGCCAATCCATTACATGATAGTGACAATCAAATCACAATGATTTTATATCTCTTACCTCTCCCCACTCCTACCCTGAAAGTATCAGAAATATTAGCACCCCCAACATGGGAGCACCCAAATATTAAGAATTAATAACAAACATAAAGGAACTAATTGATAATAGTAGAGGACTTTAACATCCTAGTTACTTCATAGATCATCTAAGCAGAAAGGCAAAAAGCAAACAATGACTTTGAATGATGCACTGAACCAGATAGACTTAACAGATATATTCAGAACATGTTATCTACAAGCAGCAGAATACACATTCTTTTCATGAGCACATGAGACATTCTCCACAATGATCACATACTAGATCATAAATCAGGCTCAACAAGAACAAAAATACTGAGATCATACTATTCATACCTTTAGACCACAACACTATGAAACTTAAAGTCAACCATAAGAAAAAATTGGAAAGACCACAAATACATAGAGATAAAGAACATCCTACTAAAGGATGAATAGGTCAATCAGGAAATTAAAAGAGAAATAAAAATACATAGAAACAAATGAAAATGAAGACTATGGTCCAAAACCTTTGGAATGAGGCAAGGGCAGTCCTAAGAGGCCTACCTCAAGAAGAAAAATTTCAAATATACAGCCTAACCTTACACCTAAAGAAGCTAGAAAAAGAGCAACAAATGGAACCTAAAGGTAGCAGAAGAAGGGAAATAATGAAGATTAAAGCAGAAATAGATGATACAAAACAAACAAACAAAAAACCATAGAACAGATCAATGAAACCAGGAGTTGGTCTTTGAAAGAATTAATAAAACTGAGAAACCTCTTGCACAACTTATCAAAAAGAAAAGAAAAAGGACCCAGATAAATAAAATCATGAATGAGAGAGGAGATATAACAACCAACAATACAGAAATACAACCAGTTGTAATAGAATATTATGAAACATTATATGCCAACAAATTGGAAAACCTGAAATAGATGGATAAATTCCTAGATACATATAAATTATGAAGACTGAAACAGGAAGAAATAGAAAACTTGAACAGGTGGATAACCAGTAAAGAAATTGAATCAGTAATCAAAAATCTCCCAACAGTGAAAAGTCTAGGGCCAGATGGCCTCCTAGGGGATTTCTACCAGACATTTAAAGAATAGTTGATACCTATTCTTAAAATGGTCCAAAAAATAGAAATGGAAGGGAAACTTCCAAACTCTTTCTATGAAACCAGCATTGCCTTGATTCCAAAACCAGACAAAGACCTCACTAAAAAATGAGAACTAAAGGCCAATATCCCTGATGAAAATGAATGGAAAAATTCTCAACAAAGTACTAGCAAATTGAATCCAACAGTATATTTTGTTATATATATTCAAGTAAAAGGGACACCTGGGTGGTTCAGTCAGTTAAGCATCTGCTTTGGGCTCAGGTCATGTTATTACCAGGGTCCTGGGATCCAGTCCCACATCAGGCTTCTTACTCAGTGGGGAGCCTGTTTTTCCCTCTACCTGTCTTTCCCCCTGGTTTTGTACTCTCTTTGACAAATAAATGAATAAAATCTTTATATATATATGTATATATTTATTTATTTATACACACACACATACACTTTTTTTTTAGATTTTATTTATTTATTTGACAGAGAGAGATCACAAGTAGGCAGAGAGGCAGGCAGAGAGAGGGGAGGAAGCAGGCTCCCTGCTGAGCAGAGAACCCGATGTGGGACTTGATCCCAGGACCCTGAGATCATGACCCGAGCTGAAGGCAGTGGCTTAACCCACTGAGCCACCCAGGCGCCCCACACATACACTTTTCAAGTAAAAATATATTGGAAAATATTTTTAAATATACTTTATACATAAATGTGTATTGATATATTAAATATTCACCTATATATATTTGGTATTATATCTTATCAATCTACATCAACATATAAAATATATTTGGAGCACCTGGGTAGCTCAGACATTTAAGTGTTTACCTTCAGCTTAGGTCATCAACCCAGGATCCTGGGATCGAGCTCCACATCAGGCTCCCTCCCTCTCAGTAGGGAGATGCTTCTCTTTCTCTCTCTGCAGCTCCCCCTCTTTGTGCTCTCTCTCTCTGTCAAATTAAAAAAACTTAAGAAAATAAAATGAAATAAGATATGTTTGAATATATACTATAATATAAATAATACGTATTTTCTTATTTGAATGCAGAGACCAAACATTGACACTGAAAAAGCAATCCCTTATTATTCTCTCTAGCCTAGTCTATCACAAAAGTGACTCAATCAGAGAACCCACTTCCATTTTGCCTCCTTCAAATTTATTTTTTAAATTAAGAAAAGAAAATGTTTTGAAGTAGAAAACTTAAGGAGTGCCTAGGTGACTCAGTGAGTTGGGTATTTGACTAAATTTCAGCTCAGGTCATGATTTCCAGCCCTGAGATCAATCTCCACTTCAGACTCCACACTTAGCGCTGAGTGTGGAGTCTACTTAAGATTAGAGAATCTTCTAATCTTAGAGAATCCTCTCCTTCTGCCCCTCCCCCTACTTGCACATGTGTGGGCTCTCTAAATAAATAAATAAATAGATAGATAAATAAATAAATAAAGTGGAAAACTTAGATTCTCAAATACGTATTCTTAGATTCTTAATACCATGTGATTGTCCCTTAAGTTCAATGTGATTATCCCTTAAAATAAAAAATTCTTAACTTTAAAAAAAAAGTCATCATAACCCTGAATATTCTTATTGCCATCTATGTCTCCAGGTTTATCATGAATCAAGCTTTCCTTTTGTCCGTATATTCCAGCCATGATAATTTTCTTTAATTTCCTCAAATGTACTCCACTCCCTTTTACAATATCAGCTTTTCACATGTGCTATTTCCCCATATAGTTAATATACTAGTCAATGTCTGTGTTTTCTTTTGCTTTCCAATAAGGCATTTCTTTTGTATGAAAATGTAATTTCTGAACCTATAGAACAAGCTGGATTCGATAGCCAAGTGTGCTTATAATATTTTATGTTATAGTTTTTTAATTTACCAATTTGCCATAGAGATTATAATCTTCATGAGGACAGAGGCCAAAATATCTTGATAAGATATAGATCTTGTGCACTTACAATGTAAAATGTGTTTATTAAATTAATTAAGAGATAGATTTTAAGTGGTTTTATTTTTGTTTCTCCCATCATATCCATTATAAATGCTCTCATATGATTATGTGATAATAAATGTACATATGTATTTATTTAATGTATTATTTAATATATTCATTAATTAATAATACATTGATTAAACAGTACATTAAAAGAACCATTCACTATGATCAAGTGGGATTTATTCCTGGGTTGCAAGGGTGGTTTAATATTCACAAATCAATCAAAGTGATAAACCACATTAATAAAAGAAAGGATAAGAACCATATGATCCTCTCAGTATATGCAGAAGAAGCAGTAAACATCCATTCTTGATTAAAAACCCTCAACAAAGTAGGGATAGAGGGGACATATATCAACATCATAAAGGCCATATAAGAAAATTCCACAACTAATATCATCCTCAATGGGGAAAATCTGAGAGTTTTTCCTCTAATTAGGGACGGGAACAAGATAGGGATGGCCACTCTCACCACTGTTATTTAACATAGTACTGAAGTCTTAGCTTCAGCAGTCAACAACAAAAAGAAGTAAAAGGTATCTAAATCATCAAGGAAAAGTTTAAACTTTCACAATTTGAAGACAACATAATACTCTATATAGGAAACTTAGAGGATTCCACCAAAAATTGCTAAAATTTTACACAAATTCAGTAAAGTCACAGGATACGAAATCAACATACAGAAATCTGTTGCAGTTTTATATACCAATAATGAAGCAGCAGAAAGAGAAATCAAGGAATTGATCCGATTTACAACTGCACAAGAACCCATTAGATACCTAGGAATAAACCTAACCAAAAAGGTAAAAGATCTGTACTTTAAAAACCATAAAACACTTATGAAAGAAATTGAAGATGACACAAGGAAATGGAAAAATGTTCCATGCTTATGGGTTGGAAGAATAAATATTGTTAAAATGTCTGTACCACCCAAAGCAATCTACATATTTAATGCAATCCCTATTAATAAACCACTAGTGTTTTTCACAGAGCTAACACAAACCTAAAATTTCTAAGCAACCACAAAAGACCCCAAATAGCCAAAGGAATCTTGAAGAAGAAAAGCAAAGCCGGAAGCATTACAATTCTGGACTTCAAGCTGTATTACAAAGCTGTAATCATCAAGACAGTTTGGTACTGACATAAAAGCAGACACATAGATCAGTGAAACAAAAGAGAAAACCCAGGAATGGACCCTCAACAACACAATCAACTACTCTTCAACAAAGCAAGAAAGAATACCCACTGGAAAAGAGACAGTATCTTCAACAAATGGTTTTGGGAATACTGGACAGCATCATGAAAAAGAATGAAATTGGCTACTCTCTTACACCGTACACAAAAATAATTTCAAAATGGATGAAAGACCTATACGTGAGAAAGGAAACCATCAAAATCCTAGAGAAGAGCACAGGTAGTAACCTCTTTGACTTTGGCGGTAGCAGCTCTTACTAGAGACATCTCCACAGGCAAGGGAAACAAATAAAAATGAACTATTGGAACTTCATTGAAATAAAAAGCTTCTGCACAGCAAAGGAAACAGTCAGCACAACTAAAAGCCAACCAATGGAATGGGAGAAGGTGTTTGCAAACTACATATCTGATAAAAGATTAGTATTCTAAATCTATAAAGAACTTATCAAACTCAACACCCCCCCCCAAAAAAATAGTCTAGTGAAGAAATGGGCAGAAGACTTGAATAGACATTTTTCTAAGGAAGACATAAACATGGCTAGCAGACACATGAGAAGATGCTCAACACCATCAGGGAGATACAAATCAAAACTATAATGAGATACCACCTGATGCCTGTCAGAATTGCTAAAATTAACAACACAGGAAACAACAGATGTTGGTGAGGATGCAGAGAAAGGGGACCCCTCTGAAACTGTTAGTGGGAATGCAAACTGGTACAGACACTCTGAAAAACAGTATGAAGGATCTTCAAAAAGTTAAAAATAGAACTAAATACCCTACATACCAGCAACTAGACTACTGGATATTTACTCAAAGGATACAAAAATACTGATTCAAAGGAACATGTTGTACCCCGGTGTTTATAGCAGCTTTATCAATGACAGCCTAATTATGAAAAGAGCCCAGATGTCCACTGACTGATGAATAGATAATAAGTTGTGGTATATATGTAATGGAATATTACTTAGCCATTAAAAAGAATGAAATCTTGTCATTTGCAATGGCATGGACAGCACTAGAGAGTATTATGCCAAGCAAAATAACTCAGTCAGAGAAAGATAAATACCGTGTGATTTCATTCATATGTAGAATTTAATAAACAAAACAAATAAGCATAATGGACAAAAAAGAGAAAGGCAAACCATAAGAGAGACTTCTACTTATAGATAACAAACTGAGGGTTTCTGGAGGGTAGGTGACAGGGGAATGGGTTAAATGGATGAAGGCATTTGAGATGAGCACTATGTTGTATGTAAGTCATGAATCACTAAGTTCTACACCTGAAACTAATATGACATCAAATGTTAACTAACAGGTTTAAATAAAAACATATGCATATTTAAATAAAAACATATATATATTTCATGTTATCATATATATATGTGTGTGTGTATATATATATATATATATATATATATATATATATATA